>NW_023270442.1:861615-877957 GCF_011800145.1 Mirounga leonina | reverse complement strand
AAAGGAAAGGAAAGGAAAGGAAAGGAAAGGAAAGGAAAGGAAAGGAAGAAGGGAGGGAGGGAGGAAGGAAGGAAAGAAGGAAGGAAGGAAGGAAGGAAGAAAGAAATGCTTCCTGGGACAGAGTGGGAAGGAAAGAAATAGACTCACCCCTCTGGTTCTCCTGCTTGCCAATCCCTGGCCAGTGCTTGCCATTGGCAGATTACAGTGAACAGCAATGTGACATGGAACACCAGGAAAGAAAACTTCCAAGGGTGAGGCTCTTGAGACACCTAGTGGAGCAGAGGAAGGGCAGAGGATGGCCAGGAGGGCAAGTAGGCCCTCAGAGGAAGAGCAATTACAGAGAAATCTACTCATTTGAGTTTTGAGAAATATGCTATGTACATCAATGAAGCATTGTAAAAGCAAAAAATACCTGAAATTTTGACCAGCAACTCAAAGTCCTAACCTTAACTAAGGAATAGGATTACAGAAGAATGACTAGAAAATGCACATTATAATAACATAAAATAAATTCCACTCTTGGGATTGTGCATAGTCATTGAAATATTTGGATAATAGAAAAAAAATGTGCTATTTTAAAAATATCACTTATCCTTCTTGGTATACAAACAGAATACTAAGTCTAATTAATCTCATTTTAACTTGAAATTTTCAAGGATCCTGAAAATAGGAGAAAGACTATTTTTCCTAGACTCGAGCCTTCAGATTTGTTTGCTGGTTATAGCATTTGCTACCTCTCTGGCTTTTGGCAAATTAGTTGCTTCTCTGAGCTTTATTTCTGTACTATAATAATTATTGCTCGGTATATCTTGCAGAAGTGTTGAGAGTTCAAACAAGAGGTGGTCCTCTCTTTAGAAACTACAAAGTCTGTTAAATTATAAAACAATTTTTAATATTTTAATTTTCATCAAAATATAGGTATAAAATTTGGATCTTTATCAAAATTTCAACAGACCTGTTCTTTTTCTTGTTATTGTAAAAAACATGTTGTTATAATGTAAAACTAAAAATTGGAATCAAGTTATAATTGCCGGAAGTAAAAACAACAGCAACAACAAAAAACCCATTATTTATGGAACTCAGGGTACAAGTTTGTCTTTAAGGAAGAATCATCCTCATGTTTTGATAGGGGTGGTTTAAAAATCATGCCCTCAAATCATTCCATACGTAACAAGTAAATGTTTTATAAAATTATATTTGTCTTTCTCATTACAACACAGAAACATATTATATTATATATAGTAGATTATGTACATTATCATCTATAAAGTCTTTTACAAAGAATTAGAGATATTTTGAGCTCACATTGAAATTTGTGAGTATATGTATGTGTACCTGTGTGTTTCTTTGTGAGAGAGAAATTTGGTTTAGCCTTGATTCACGATATAGAACACTTTAAATTCATCCAGTGCTATTAAAGAAGTGTACTTTAAATCAGTTTGATTTTATCAAGGCAATTTATTTTGCCCTCATACAAATGTAGGAATGATTTACAATGAATGTCTTTATCTCATAAAATAACTAGATGAGTTTTCAGCTTCAAAAGTACTTAAATCATATAAGTTCCTCCATTTATGCACAATTTATGCTTTCAGCAATACAAGCATAATACCAAAAGCTGTTATTTTTGGTATCTTTTTTACATGTTCATTGTTTATAACTCAGTTTAATCTAATCACTCTTTGTTGTATTTTCTAAACCCAGTTGTGTATTTATCACCAAAGGTCTTATCTAGACCACCATTATCATTAATCATTTGTGAATTACTTGGCTTCTTATGCATTTTTATAGCTTCCATTTCATTTGCTGTCTGGTGTTCCCTTGGAAGTAGCTAAACCAAGTATCTTCCATGTACTGTAGCTTTTTCAGTAAAAGATTTCAAAACTATCAGTCCTTTTTGTATTCGAGCAAGTAATCTTGTATCTTTTTTTCACCGTTAAACAATTTTGTTGGCTAAATAGTAAAAGATTAAATTCAGTAAAAAAAAAAAAAAAAAAAAAGTCACAAAAATCCTAATGAAGCAGTAAAACTTGGATATGTTTTTCAATAATTGGAACTATCCCCGTTGATCACAATTTCTCGTGGCTTTTTGGCATGGTGGCACCAGGATGTCACATTTTCTGTTGGATTTTTGGCTCTGACAGTAACAGGTCTTACAAAATGTGAATAGATACCACATGTCAGAATACAAACACAGTTACCTCAGTGAACTAGGAGCAGTTGCTGACAGTTGTTAGGGAAAAACAGTGGCTGTTCTCTTGAGTTTAAATAGAAGATTTTCAGAAAATGCCCCTGCCACAATATAAAAGGCACGCTGAGGCACTCTTTGTAACTCATGCTATTTCTGTAAATTTGGATCTGTCTTGGCAAGAAGGTTGAAAATTTTGCAAGTCACTGATTCTTAGAGTTATGGGGCAGGAATTTAGAGAAATCTTGCCCAAATTCCTTAAAGTAGTGGTAGAAATATAGAGAAACTTGTTCTGAAGCTAATGAGGGACAGGTGTACAGTTGACTTGCCTAAGCTTTGAGAAGGAGCCAGGGCACCAGCACCGGAAGTCTGCGATTTGCCAGCAGCTTATCTATTGTCCTGAGAGTCACTCATTCTGTCCACATGCAGCCGGTCCGCGGGGCTCATCAGAGCGGCTTTCCTCCTGGTTTCCGGAGAGCCAGCAGAGGTGTCTTTACCACTTGGACAGCTTTTCCGCTGGTTGTATGTAATTAAGTCCCTCTAATAAATTCATTCTCCTGGAAATAACTAGAGCAGTGTCTCCTTTTCTGAAATGAATATAACTTATACATCTTAATTCTATTTGAGTGTGCATCCCACAACTTATTGAGAGCAAAAACTGATTTCGATTTATGGGATTTTTAGTTAGAATATCGTAAATGGAAAATATGTCTTGAAGCAATTTGGAGCCAAAATGTTGAGTTTATGTTAACATATATGAACCTTTAAAAGGACTCTTTCTACAAGAAATATATATGGGTTTTCTATAGTGTATACTAACATAAACTGTATTACTGATATTTCACAATACCAAATTTTATAGTATGTCAGTGGACTTACGTGTGTGCATATACACACACACACGCATACACACACATACACACACACATATATATACTGAATTTTATTGAATAGTTAACTATGGATAAAGATGCTTTTATAAGTTCTTTTCACTTAACTCTTAATTCTCAAAATTGTCTTTTTATATTATTTGTTCATTTGTTCATTTGACATCTCAAAACAGGTTAAGAGCATTTCTAAATTAACATTTTACGAATACAAATCAAATGTATTTGATCTATCTCCTGAAAAAAATACCCTTACCCACCATGCATACTGCCCCTTGCAGTTCCTTTATTGGTGAAGGGTTTGTTCCCAAATCTAATCATTTAAGAATACAGTCTATGTCTGATATTTATTTTATGCAGACACAAATGTTATTTATAAAACATATTTTGGGGGGGCTTTATTTTATGTTTGTCAGAAATTAAAATAGAAGACTGTTTATATCGGGCGCCTGGGTGGCTCAGTTGGTTGAGCGACTGCCTTCGGCTCAGGTCATGATCATGGAGTTCCTGGATCGAGTCCTGCATCGGGCTCCCTGTTCGGCGAGGAGCCTGCTTCTCCCTCTAACCCTCCCCCCTCTCATGTACTTTCTCACTCTCTCAAATAAATAAATAAATCTTTAAAAAAAAAAAAAAAGAGTGTTTGTATCCATTGATAAAGAAAAGAGGAATAAGAGAACAAAATGCTTCAATAACAGTAGCGAGAACAGTAACAATAAATTCTGGTTGAGATTGTTGTGTATGAGAAACTGAGTTAAAATTTTTTTTGAAGAAGAGATGATTAAATACAGTATTCTCTGAAAGTGTGTATTATGGCTTTTTCTAATATATATTTTGACAACAGGAATATTGAACTTAAATAAGAATTAGGTGTTTAGAATGCATAGACTGCAGATAAATAAAAATAGAAATTTTGTAATTTCCAGTCCTCTTTTTTATAGCACTTTTAGGAGTGAAACAATGTGATCCCAGAAGCAATGGGATAAGGACTTGTGGAAATATTTCTGGAGGAAAAGCACTGTCACAGATGAAAATTTTTAAAAGGATCTCATGTTGTCTTTGATGACACCATTGTTGAATGGCCTTTCTCAACCACGACTAAACTATTCCAGTCACAGTGGAAATTTGGAAAATGAAAAGAAAACAAGTATCATCTGTTGGCTGCTTATGAGATTTCTTTTTTTATTTTTATTTTTTTTTATTTTTTATTTTTTTTTAAAGATTTTATTTATTTATTTGAGACAGAGAGAATGAGAGAGACAGAGAGCACATGAGAGGGGGGAGGGTCAGAGGGAGAAGCAGGCTCCCTGCCGAGCAGGGAGCCCGATGTGGGACTTGATCCAGGGGCTCCAGGATCATGACCTGAGCCGAAGGCAGTCGCTTAACCAACTGAGCCACCCAGGCGCCTGAGATTTCTTTTTTTAAATATCACCCTG
Organism: Mirounga leonina; assembly: GCF_011800145.1. Classification (NCBI taxonomy): domain Eukaryota; kingdom Metazoa; phylum Chordata; class Mammalia; order Carnivora; family Phocidae; genus Mirounga; species Mirounga leonina. Next base: position 873,449 of record NW_023270442.1, on the reverse strand, counting down.
TGCTCTCTCCTTATCCTTCCGCTGATGTTTTGAATAATGCTATAATTCTAGACACCTGCTCCTTGCAACAACAAATCTAGGTCTCCCAATATCAGTGGGGTAATATATGGTGAGAAATTTGTTGACAAACTCAGCTGCTGTGTCATTTTTCATTGTGAGTAACATCATAATACATTATTCAATGTTATGTTTCCCTAAGACTTAAGTTCACATAACATAAAAATCAAAGCAGTTTTTCTCTATTTTGTTTTTGTCATCATCTTGAAAGATGGGTTTCCCTGTGGTCAGGTCCTGCCTTATTCTAGCTTATGCCAGAAAGCATTGCCAACAACAAATAAGTGAAAATAACATTATTATTGGGTTAATATTGACTTTGCTGTAAGTCATACACACATATGTACAAATTATTACATATACATTATCAGTACAAATTATTTGCTAGTAATTCACAACAAGGTTCAACTTGTCAATTTTCGATGTCTTAATTTCAAAAGAATGGAGAAACCAACAACCAAGGCCATATGTAAAAATTAACCTTTACAGAGATGAATTTAGGTTTTTTTTTTTTTAAGATTTTATTTATTTATTAGAAAGAGAGAGAGAGAGCACAAGCAGCGGGAGTGGCAGGCAGAGGGAGAAGCAGGCTCCTCGCTGAGCAAGGAGCCCGATGCGGGACTCGATCCCAGGACCCTGGGGTCATGACCTGAGCCGAAGGCAGACGCTTAACTGACTGAGCCACCCAGGCGTCCCTGAATTTAGTTTTAAAATACGACTTAGAACAATACAATTAGGTTATGGTTCCTGTTATTTTGAACAATACACTAAGAACTCGGTTGCTACATTATTCAGATGAAGTATATTCACCAAGTAAGGAAGGAGGTAGGTTGCCAACATGGCCACAAAGTTCCCTTCCTTCTCATTCCCCTTACATGGTGACTCCCAGCTTCTGATATCAAGAGGTGACTTCTCAGTGACTTTTGGTATCACCATTGGCCTTACCTTGGACAATGGAAAATAGGAAATGTAGTACAAGTAGAGACTTGAGGAGTTTCTGGAGTCCTAGGTAACTGCCATTAAATAAGTGCCTTGCATCTTAGTGCCTGTTTTCTTAATATACTTGTAATCCTGTAGACAGGTGAATAAATGCATGGTAGCCTGTGGAGCAACAAGCAATATATGAAGATGGGCTCCAGTCAACAGCATCCCCAGCAAGGCTTTCATAAACCATCTGGCTCCAGCCAACAGTCCAATAGCTGACCACAGGCACAGGTACCAAAAGGACCACCTAACTGAACCCAACTCAAATTACCAGTCTGCAGAATCATGAGCTAAATGAATGATTGTTGTTAGAAGCCATTAAGCTTGGGGGATGTTATTTGGCAAATTTAACTGACAGAAAACCTGAAAATAAATAATGGTCTGAGGTGAATCACATTCAAGCTACCAGAATGATACATTATGTAAATCCTCCATGACATTTTGTATAGGCTGAAGCCACTATAGGAAAATTTTGCAGATATAGATAAAGATGCATACACATACACATACATGCACCCAACACTGAAAACTACTAAGATAAAACTTTCTAGTGGGTCCTCACAAAAACTTTCCTACAAGCTACAAGAGTGCAGTTGACTTTTGAACACCATGACCTCTGAACTGCGTGAGACCACTTATATGCAGATTTTTTCAATAAATACAGTACAGTATTGAAAGTGTATTTTATTTTCCTTATGATTTTCTTCATAGCATTTCTCTTTTCTCTAGCTTACTTTATTGTAATACTACAGTATATAATACATAGGGCATACAAAATACATGTTAATCCACAATTTATGTTATCAGCCAGGCTTCCAGTCAACAGTAGGCTATTCCTAGTTAAGTTTTTGAGGAATCAAAGCTATATATGGATTTTCAACTGTGTGTGGGGTCAGCACCCCTAGCCCCAATTAAGTTGTCCAAGGGTCAACTACATATATAAACAAATTTGTGCTTCCTTGATTTGAATTTCCAGACATAGTTTTGATTTGTTTTTGCAACACTATTTTCTAAGTGAATATAGATGAAAGATGCATAAAAAATGTGAGAAGCAAGTTTGACTTGGTGATTTTCAATAAAGATAAATATTAATTATGTGTCAATTTACATTACTCAGAGAAACCCTTTCAGTGTGTAGTTTATGTGCATATATATGTGTGTGTACATATTTATATCTCTGTATCTGCATCAGCAAAATTCTATGTGATAACAAATTTGTAAGTATCTCTGCTTCTGATATGAAGATGGAAGGTAAAAATTGCCTAACAAAAATCTAGGAAATGTGTTCTCGAACTCTTTCTACAAGTCCTGCTTTTTATATCTACTTCTAGACTTGCCTAAATAAATCTCACTTACATTCACCTCTCCTGACCTCCTCAGATAATGATTTTATTTTAGAGAGAGATTGGAGTCCATTCTCTACGAATTTTGAAACAAAATTAAATTTCTTAGGTTTAAGAAAAGACCATATTCAGTAAAAAGGAAGATGATAGTATAGTTGGAGGTTTTTGGTTTGTTTTGCCTAAGCTGCTTTACTGTTACTAAAACCCATATAAATAGAAGTGATGTGTATCCAATAAAGTTGTCTAAGCATAAGATATGTACAAAAATTTAAGGAAAAGAAATTTTATAAAAGATAATATATTTAAATAGATAACAGAGGAGATGATTTTGCCTTACTGAATATTGCTATGATCATAATAGAGCAAGTTCTATTATCAAGGAAATTAATTATGTAGCATTGCTTTTAAATTAACACCTGCAATCTTTTATTTATAAAGCAATTTCTGGACTTGGGATCAAATTGTCATCCTACATACACACGGAAATTTGTTTCTGGAGTCCTAGGTAATTGCCACTGAGCAAGTGCATTAGTGAGTGAAACTAAGCCATACAAGTGAACTACTTAGCATTTAATTATAAACTAATGCAGCACATAAGTTTAATTTAATTTAAGAAAATACAAGAGCCTTTAGTATTAAGATCTATTATTTTATTCATATTTTCACAAATTGATCTCAACAGACACAAATCCAAGGCAAAATTTTATTATATTTTGTAACAATCAGGACTTTTAAAGATATTAAAACTACAGTATGGGCAGGACTTCCAGAATGGTGAAGTAAGGGACACAATGATGCTTTTCCCAGTAAAATAACTATTGAAATGATGAAAATTATAAATAAATTTAAAAAAACTGCCAATCATTTAAAGTCTTTGGAAATTGTCCAAAGGGCATATAGCAAATGGAGAAACACTCAGTCAAGAAAACCTACTAAGGCTCAGTAAGAACAGCAGGTAATCTGACATTTGAGTTATGTATCCTCTGCATTTTGAAAGTCTACATTATGTCACTGCTTTTATGAAAGACCTACATTAGTACCTGTTTTTTCTAACTGGAAGAAATCTGAGAAAGATTTTGACTTAAAAAAAAAAAAAAAAAAAAAGGCAGAGCACCTGGGTGGCACAGTCGGTTAAACATCGACTCTTGGTTTTGGCTCAGGTGGTGATCTCAGGGTGGTGATCTCAGGGTTGTGAGATGGAACCCCACTTTGGGCTCGGTGCTCAGTGTGGAGTCTGCTTCAGAGTCTCTCTCCCTCTCCCTCTGCCCCTCCTGCTCATGTTCTCTCTCTCAAATAAATAAATAAATCTTTTATTTTTTAAGATTTTATTTATTTATTTGACAGAGAGACACACAGAAAGAGAGGGAACACAAGCAGGGGGAGTGGGAGAGGGAGAAGCAGGCCTCCAGCGGAGCAGGGAGCCCAATGAGGGGCTCGATCCCAGGACCCCGGGATCATGACCTGAGCTGAAGGCAGACGCTTAACGACTGAGCCACCCAGGTGCCCAATAAGTAAATCTTAAAAAAAGAAAAAAGCCCTATAGTGAAAATAGCGCTCAGTGTTTGTTTTATAGAGAGCCGTTATAACATCAGCGAGAGTGGCGCCCCCAAGCCCCTTACCCAAGAACTACACTCAGCATCTCAGCATCAAGCTGCCATAGCTTTGAACTAGTCTGTGAGCATCTGTGCTTTATCTCAATTTATTTTAGGCCTCCATTAGCAAATGGTCTTATGGTATCAGAAAAACCTAAGAGAGGTTATTTTGGGGATCTGGGAGTACTCAAAAATTTTCTAAATAAATTAAAAAAAACATTTCGGTTTATGAAAGTTTTCATAGGAACCCTCTACTTTGGGATGGTGGGGGAAACCTGTATTCTGGGCAGGTGTGGTAGATAGAACCAGTATTCTCTTTCCCCATTTAGCCCCCATTCTTGGAGCTGAAGCTCTAACCCAGGTGTGGCAGGTGAAGTATAGTGGGGCTCTGGTCACCTCCCCCCATCTTATTCAAAGTGTACCGACTCCTTGTCAAGGGAGGAAAGCTGAAAAGACCAGGGGCTTCCCTCATCCTTTCTACACACACACTGCCCAGTAATAGCAGCCTCACTTGGGAAAGGCGGGTCCCCACTCGCAGCTGCTGTGTAGGGGCACAGAAGTTTTGACCGGAGCAAGAGACAGGACTTAAGCATCCCACTTTCCTCGGCTGTGCTTGAGGGGACTATTTGAAACAGAAAATGGAGAACTTTATGCCTGAGGGAATTGTCCAAAATAGTGAAGATCTTGGTGGAAAGCAATTAAAAGGAAGCTGATAGGAGCAAAGCAGCAGGGCCGCCAGAAGCTTAACAGAGAAATGTTAAAAAAAAAAAAAAAAATGCTGAGAAGAGCTGTCCTGGGATCTGAGCCAACCCTGGGGACTGGGTTGGCTGTACACATGTTTTAAGTTGTACCCACTCAGGGGTAATTAGAGTGGGATATGAGGCAGAATTTTAAGCATTCCTCATAGGCTGCACCCTAACCCATCAACCCAAGGCAGAAGGCTCACTGGCACAGGAGGCTTACACATGGCTTCTGTCCAAACCCTGACTGAACAACGAGCCACCCAGAGCTAGAGGTGACTCCAAGAGCTTAAAAATAAAACCACCCCTATCCATGGGAGCCTGGAGGACTGTGCCTGCCCAAGGCTGCACCTCTCAGGAGTGACCAGAGAAGGAACATCTAAGCCTTAGGTGTATAAAGCAAAAGAGTCACCTCTCTACATAATGATAGCAACATCCAAGCCACGTCCACAACCAACAATAAAGGGTTCAAATCTTACTATAGGGGGGAGAAAGCACAACCTTTAAATAGTAAGTGACAGTAAGTAGCTGACACGGAGATGAAACCTAAGGAGCCAGGCTAAGATAAAAACAAGGACAAATTAACTCAAAATTGACCATAGACATAAGAACGAAAAATGATAAAACTCTTAAAGAGAATCAAAGAGTACTTCCTTAGATACAACACCAGAAGCCTCAGATGACAAATAAATGAATAGAACTATAATAGAATTTAAAACTTTGTGCTACAAAAGAAAACCATTAAGAAAGTGAAAGCACAGTCCCTAGAATGGGAAGGCATATTTGTAAATCATATGTCATATGCAATGTGGCTAGAAGGTTATGCCATGTTTTTTTCCTTTAAAAAATGCCATAGAACTGTAGAAGTTTCTGCTTCTATTCCGACTTTAGAACAGTATGTGTGCACGTGTGTATGTGTACATGTATGTGTGTAAAATAAAAAAAAAATTTCTTGATAAACTCTGTGAGATTATTTTAATAGAGTCCCAGAGACTTTAGAATATTCTCAACCAAAGTTAGCCACACAGTATTTGCCAGACTCCTTGAGTTGTGAACATAAGTTAGACCGTACAAAGAGGAATGGGCAGGGCGTTCTGGGAGATTAGCTGCAAGAGCATGGTGCGTGAGTAGAGCTGTGGTACATTGAGATCATAATGAGATTGGTCCAGTAGAAAAATCTTTCAGATTATTTAAGAAGAGAATTATGAATGGGTAATGTAAGCCCCACCTGTGAATAATCTGAATAATTCTTATAATAAATTGCCCATTGCTGTGCCTGAGTAGATAATCAAAACTATAACGCTCAAAACTCAGAAAGAATATTTAATTTCCTTTCATTTTAAGGAACCACAAAAATTTAACATTCAGACTCTCACAGTAGAAATACATGTATAGGATGATACTATCAATATAAGAAATGCATATTGGTCTGTGGATTCAATAGTGCAGACAATTGAGCTCTACTCTGAGCATTCATCAAACAACTCCAGTTACCAGTGAGACGTTTCTTCATCCTGGACCACATAATTCTTTCTGTCACAGCAGCTCTCTTCCTTCCATACTGAGGGGGTGGACATCTCTGGTAGAGCTGGGATCCCCAGTGGGTTAGGTGTGCCGTGCTCTTATTCTCTTGAGGTCTTTGATTCTGAGCTAAATACTACAATGGAAGCTGTGTTTAGGCCTCAATAAACACAGAACTTATTCATCATTGTTGTTATTCTTGTTTTGTTTTGTTTTGTTTTCCTAATACCTGATTCTTTTTTCTCTGTTTACTGGCACTCAAAATCATTTCTCTCGCTCCCATTACATTCAAGGACATATGAAAAAAAATTCAATAAAGTTAGGTATGTAAAATCAGAAAAGAAAAACAATTATGTTAAGATTACAGTTCTTACAGACTAGCTAATAGGTTATGGAGTATAAGAAAAACACACAGCTATTGCAACACAAATGCTTTTATCAGAATATTATATAGAGAAACCCATTTCTTGATTTTTGTCCTCTCAACTGTACCTACTTTTCCATAATCTTAGCAACCACCCATGAAGTTACAGTCTTAAAGTCTGACTGTTCACCTGAAGCAGAAACATTACTTTGGTGGACTAAGTTTTTCACTGATTGGTACTGGATGTTTGATTTATAATGAAGCCTGTATCAGCTAGGTTTAGATTCAATTGGATACAACATGTATATTCAAACTAACAATGGTTGAAAAGCTAACATTGACTTCTTTTTCATAACAAGGTATGGAGGTAAAGTTGCTCCGGGTACTTTTTCTCATTGCTCTATGTTCTTCAGTAATGCTTTGTGATTTAAGGTAGTGCCTCTGAAATCCTCTATCATAGCACACAATTTTAGCAGTTTAGCAAGGAGGAAGTGAATTTCTTTTTTTATGGAGTACTCCATGGGCAGTCTATGGACTACTTTACATCTATTACATTCAGAACTTAACAATGTAGCCACACCTACCAAAATCTGTTTTGTCACTCATGAAAGATGAAGAGTGTGATTATTAACAGAAAACTAACTGTCTCTGACCAGGTCTTTATACTATTTATCTGAGACACATATCAAAGAGGAAGATGAGCCCTAAATTTATATTTTGGGGGAATTAACAGAGGCTCCAAAGAAAATAGCCACAATCATACACTTAAGTGCAGAACTTAGCAATTTAATATTTTTAGGTAGTCTTGAATTGAATACATTGTAAATTATCTAACACCAGGCATGTGTGATATGTTTTTCTTTTAAGTTTCTCCAACAGATCTCAACAGTTTTCTTGGTGTTAGAGTAATGATCCCTGTTGGCTAGGACAAATGTTTAGATTTGTCTTTTGAACTATATGTCATATGTATGGTAGGCAGAATAATGCCACCCCCAAGATGTCCACATCTTAATCACCCAAACCTGTGAATATGATCATTTATGTGGCAAAAGGATTTTGCAGAGATAATTAAATCAAAGATCTTGAGATGGGAAGATTATTACAGTGAGCTCAATGTGATCCAAAAAGTCCTTACAAGAAGGATGCAGGAGTGTCAGAGAGAAAAAGATTTGAAGACATTATGTTGCTGGCTTTGAGGATGGGGGAAGGAGTCATGAGCCAAAGGGATGCAGGCAGACTCTGAAGCTGGAAAAGGTAAGGAAACAGATTCACCTGTAGAAGTTCCAGAAAGAATGAATCCCTACTATGCCCTTGATTTTACCCCAGTGAAACCTCTGGCATACATAAATATCAGATATAAATTTGTATCGTTTTAAACCACTAAAATTTAGCAGTAATTAGCTATATCAACCTTAGGAAACTAATATGCTATATAACAAATAACAAAGTTAACACAACTTAAATAAGCAGAGAAAACGCAATTTCTTTATTTTCTGGAATGTACTTAGCTTTTCTCCTGGAAGACCATCCTACTTACTAAGATAAAGATGGAAAACTGAACTTTTCCATTAATTACATCTTGGTTTCTTCCATGTGACTTGTCTTTGCTTATTGCTCCCACTTTCACATTACCCCTCTCTTTGAGCCCTAATTATCTTCCGAATAGTAACTGGATATATCTGGGCAGCTGGCCAGAGGGTCCAAAGATCTACAATTTTTTGTCTAATTTTTTCACTGAACTGGTACCTATGAAGGGGGAACTAGTCTTAACTAGACCTTTCGTCATAATGTTGGAAATCTTTTCAACTCTGATGGTAAATGTGAAGTATTTTGGCTGCTGAGTTTGCTGTTCATGGACCCTCTCAGCTCATATATTATCCTTCCCCAAACTTGAGCATTCATGCACTCTGAGTCACTTGTACATCATTCAATGTCTCAGGAGCTATGAATTCTTGCACAGACTCATTCAACTAGACACCTTCCTTGGGCGATGTTTCACTATCACTATGTATTAGGTATTGCCCCAGCTGAATGTAAGGATGTAAAACTTCATTTTGAAGCTTACAGACCTCCAGATTATTCTCAGGAAAGAAAGCTATCAACTCTGATGTCTTCAGCTTCCTTAAAATACATCTAGATATTTCTTCCACACTGCTATGAAGGAGAAGTAGAAAACAGAGAGGAAAAACAAAACAAAACAAAACAAGGACACTGCCCTCTTTTCCCTCTTTCAAATATTTTGCTTTCTCTCTTCTTTCTTCTATCTATTGGGCAGTAAAAAGTAGATTGTCCCACTGCCTTTCTGTCCAGATGGAATTCTTTTTATATGGCACCCTGATTCTCTTTTTCCTCTGCCAAGTTTTCCAGTCTATGCTTCTGAGATGGAAAAGTCACTCAACGAACTTGGATCTCTCTTTTCTGTCTGAGAAATACCTATCTCTTAAAATAGTTGCACTGTAGTTTGCAAAATAAAGCCATCTTTGAGACTCAAGTTACAGTGACTCTTTTATTGTTGGTAGTCTCTTGAAGGGATGGATGCTATTTATTTAATAGTTTGGATCTGCAAATTTACTGGACATGAAAATATATATTCAAATATATCAAAGAATACTGCTTTTATACCCATACTTTTGGAATATTATTATTCCCTTTTTATGATGCGTCTGCTCATATTTCTTCAATATTGGACTTTTCAGTACACTAGTGAAATAATTTATTAATACCTTCCAGGTGATTCCCTTCTATCTTAAAAAAAAAAGCAATTCAGGGATAAATGTTCAAAGCACATCCACAAAGGTAAATCCATTTTAAGATAATTTTATTTTGGACTTTATCTTATAGGAAACTAAGAGCGATTGCAGATTGTTGAAATGGGAAATGGCATTTTGAAAACATTACTTTAGAAAGATTAATCCACTGGTCATAGGTAAAACAATTTAAGAATGATTCAAATATATTTAGTTTCCATCACTAAATAAATGTTTTGGAAAACACTGGATGAAAATTTAGATATGGCTATGTAAGTATTTGAATTGGAAAATAATATATAACCAACCTTTTAAATATATTTTAAATTATTAATGCTTTTACATGATAAATTATAAAATTTATAATTTAAAAATTACACTTAAATTGTATTTTCTCAGAATTATAATAAACTGAAATAAAATATTATAATTTGAATCATATGTAGTAAGCTTTCAAAGCAAATTTTAATATTTATGTACACTCTCTAATAAATAAATTAAGTCTCTAATGAATAAATTATTTGATTCTATAGGTGCTACTGGGCACAAGTTTCAAATAGTTTTTGTTTTTTTTTTAATAAAACCACCCAGAATGTAGAATTAATAGAAACACTTATATGTGTGTATGCATTTGTGTGTGTGTCTCTGTGTGTGTGTTTAACCAATGGAACAAAATAACCTTTCAGCAAGGACTTTTTAAGTCTCTAGCCTGATAAAATGAATGAATTTGCCAACTTTCATCTGACCAGCTATTGCAAAGAAAGATGGAAAAGTGACAAAAATTGGGTTATATAGAATTGTATAGATACTAAAAAGAGATCACTTCCACAAAGTTTGAAAACAATTCACTTCAAGGGTTTTTTTTAATTTATTTTTTTCACTTGAAAACAGATGCCAATACAATAATATTAGCCAGTTCTGATGATGAACATGAAGAAAATATAATATCCAGAGGAGGAATTATAAATGAAAGGAAATCCTTTAAGATATTCATTTCATTTTCAACATAATTACTGATGCCATGGATTCTTTTACACTTCAATTTCATCCAGTCTAATTCTCAATGTGATTATTGGTCGTCTTAAATGGACTCCTTGACTACAAAATCCAGTACTTTCTGCCTCATTTCTACAGTATTCACAAATCAATCATGATTTTAAATCATCAACTCTGTCTGTGACAAGATTCAAAACAGTGATGCAGCAATGTAAATTTGCTTAAAAATGCCAATTTTTCATGGACATTTTCTACTAATAGGTTAGGCTTGTTGAACAGTGAAAGCATAGTTTATGCCCTGTAGTAATTTATAAAACATCAATCTGTATTTGTCCCCTTTGGAAAGTTCAATTCTGCTAGATGGAGCATGGAGGCTACATAAATTTAGTATTTTGTATCATGTTTGACTCTTTTCTTTTGGAGTAAGAAATTTAACTCCTTTTCCATTTTATTTGCACAAACTCCCTTCTGTGTAAATACTCCATACTTAGACCAAAACAATCAGAAGGCTAGGAGTTTATGTATGCCATATGAGAAAAACATACATGTGTTTGCTTTCAGTGCAGTTATTTAAAAAGAAAATTTAAATAATAGTATAAGTGTAAAGATACTACTGTGAGTTCAATTTGAAAGGATGTGCAATTTACTTCTATACAGATAAATAGGTATAGATATAATAATCATATACCTCTGTCAATATATATATGCTCATGCATATATACATATATTTATGTATATAGAAATAGTATGGTGCATGAATAGAAAAATACAGATAGGAAATGCATGCATGCACACATGTGTGTATATATATATGTATTTCCTATAAGAACAGCTATTACTATTTTTTTAAGTTGTCTCTGTGATTAATCAGTCTACCTTTATAAGTAATATATAAAATCAAGAAACAATTTAACCCTAAATTCAAAAGACACTGAAACTTGTTTTACTGAGTACTTGGTTCCACTATATGTATACTCCTGCATATTTAAAAAGAATAGACGGGAATTTTCTATCACTGTTTACCATAACCACCATCTTTTGCAAACTTATTTTTGATCCTGATGGTAATGTTAACTTAAATATTTAAAGTTTGAGGGTATTTTTTAGGTTTTTATTCAAATCCCAGTTAGTTAACATACAGCATATTAGTTTCAGGTTTACAATATAGTGATTCAACACTTCCATACAACACCCGGTGCTCAATCACAAGTGTCCTCCTTAATCCCTATCACCTATTTTGCCCATTCCCCCACCCATCTCCCCTCTGGTAACCATCAGTTTGTTCTCTATAGTTAAGGGTCTGGTTCTTGGTTTGCCTCCCTCTTTCTCTCTTTCCCTTTGTTTGGTTGGAAATCACTAAATATTATTGAAATTTCAAAATGCTAAGAGTTGCACATAAGCCAGCTATCTCAGATATTAAAACTACTGATTTCTTTCTTCCTTCCTCTTCCTTCCTTCCTTCCTTCCTTCCTTCCTTCCTTCCTTCCTTCCTT
>NW_023270442.1:774921-861605 GCF_011800145.1 Mirounga leonina | reverse complement strand
CTTCCTTCCTTCCTTCCTTCCTTCCTTCCTTCCTTCCTTCCTTCCTTCCTTCTTTGAGCGAGAGAGAGTGTGCTTGTGCGAGGGGGCTGGGGAGCAACAGAAGGAGAAGGAGAGAGAATCTTAAGCAAGCTCAACACTCAGTGTGGAGCCTGAAAAAGGGGCTCCATCCCATGACCTGAGCTGAAATCAAGAGTCAGATGCTTAACCAACTGACCCACCAGACACCCCAAAGCCACTGATTTCAAAGAAGAGTAAACAAGTAGAGAGAGAAGTTCAACAAAATGAATTGGCACAGAAAGAAAATTAAAACTCAAAAAAGAATGGAGGATGAGAACCTCCATGTTTGTATTGAGGGAAGGAATAGGCATACACCTTACCAAAAAGAACTTCAAGACAATGGTTGGGAAAGCTGAGATATAGTTGCATATCCATCATCTGTTTACACAAAACTAAATAAATAAATTTGACTTAATATCCATAATTGTGAAAAGAGGAAGATGCAAATATTACAGGTTCTGTATTTAGCACAAGTTTATGTTGCTTTGAGGACCAAAAAGGAATCATGAAAATGGGATTTTATAAAACAAATAGCTTTATGTGGCCACTCTCCATAGTCCATTTTTCTATTTTACTGCAATACAATTTTTTTCTCAATCAATTTTCATCAAGTTTTAAGCTCATAACTAAGAATGAGATCAACCATTCAATGATGCATCATGTCTGAGAATTATTGCTTAATAGCAAAGTTGGAGATTCAGATAAATTTTCTCAGGGATAAAGGGCAAGTGAGGGCCAAAAAAAAAAAAAAAGGCAACTTCAAGGATCAGATGAAAGATTTGGAGACAACTTACTAGAAGACTCTGTATGAGACTGTATGAGAAACTGTGTGACCTATGAAAGACAAAGGCTATGATAATATCTTTCTTACTACTTAAAAAAATTAAAGCATCAAGAATAATATTAGAAGTATTTCAACAGGAAGAGGTTTTGATATGCTTGTGGTTTGGAGAGTTTTCTAGTGATCAATATCAATGATGAACAAGGTTTAAGTGTAAATTATTTCCAGGTTTAAAGTATCCATTTATCTGCAAGTAAGCTTTTCTACTAGTTCAGCTAGAAACTCAACTTTTCTATCAATAGCAGGAACAAAATCAGATTGCTCTCAAGATCTGCTTCCCCTTCTAAAGAAACATTAATCTTCTAAACCTGATTATAAAGTTCTCTTTGTTTAGGGCTTGATTCTATTCTCAGATATGGAGATGAATCCAAGTTCTGTGCCTTGGAAGTCAATTATGGTGACTGCATTTCAAATGCAACAGAATGATTTTCCAAGGGATTAAGATGTATGTGTTTGTGAGGAAAATAAATTTTGGGTTTTCTGGCTTTAAAAGATGTGAAATGGTTAAACTCTGAGTGGTATCATAGCAGGGTTTTTCAAAAAGACCTGATGTTTTGTCAATATTGATTCAAGCTTCTCGGTGTCACTGGAGTAAAAATAATAAAGTTCTGTTGCTGCAGGGACATGAAGAAAAAAAAGTTTGATTGATTCTTCCATTATCCAATGACAGCTATTATAAAACAGAGAATAAAAATGGCAATTAGATGCGTGGTCTAAAGAAAAAATATATGAAGCTGTGTAAGGATTTAGTGGGTGAAGGTAAGAGTCTAACACTACAAAAATAAAAGAAATGCCCAAAATCAAATATGTCACACTCAAAAGATTAGAACACTGTACTAATGGTCTTAAATTACAAAAAATAATCTGTATGTTTACATACCACACTTGAGTTTATTGTAAGATAAAGATGTAAAACAATTTTGCAAGTTTCACTAAATAAATAACAATAGGATAATTTTGAATAATATTTTTAAATTTACAAAGAAATTCCACAAACATTGTTTTACCAGTTCATTAATCATGCTGTGACTATCTCATTTTATGGGAGCAGAAATCAAAGCACAGCAAAGTTAAGTGAATTACCAATGATGTTTACCTAGAGATAATGCTAGAATTCAGCTGCCTTTCTAAAAACTACTTCACATTCTATCTTGTCTCTTTCTCTCTCTCCCTCCTTCTCTTCCCCCCACATCTATCTATATTTATGTCTCTCTTGTGAAAATAATTTACTTTTGAAAAACTTTATGGAAAAACTTTGTTCCAGTTGGAAGAGACATACAGTTAAATAAAATTGTGTCAGGATATTTTAAAAAACATTATGTATACGTTACATATATAAATCCAACTAACAAAAAGCTGGGCATGGTTCATGAACAAGAATATTTTCAGTTGGATACTTAATCCATTAACTAGGTTAGAATCATGTACATAGTTACAAATGGTAATCAGTAATTGTTTATTTTACGTACTTAAAATACAAAAAAAGAAGAAAATAAAAATAAAAAGGGAACTAATTTCACTTCTACTCTAACTTGGAGGCATTCATTTATTCATTTTACATATATGTATTTAACACTAACTATGTGGGAAACACATAAGATGCTAAAGAAAAAATAAACACTATGCCTGTTCTCATGGAGATTACAGTCTAATAAGGAACACAGATATCAAATGAATGAAGGCAAGTGTTATCAAGAGGAAGTGCAAGTTGCTACTGGGCTATAGAGGCCATGACTTTACTCTTAAAAATGGGGTGGAAGGGAAGGAGAGATTATTAGCAAAAATATTAGCAGTGCTAACCAGAAATAGGAAGAACATTTCAAGAATAAAATGTGGCAAGATAAAGTGATTGAGGCAGGAAATAGAAAATTCATTTGAGAAAAGGAAAGAAACCCAGCATTAGATGGATCTCAAATGACACATGAGAAAGAAGCACAAACTGAGTCTGAAGAGAAATACAAGAGTCAGATAATATAAGGAAATGACATTTAGAGTTTGGTATATTTCTCTTAAGAGCAAAGGGAAAGCACTGAACTATGTTAAGCCGCAAATCCACATTAACAATTAGAGTTTTTAACAAAACCACTCTGGCTGTATTGTGTATAATAAATTAAAAAGTGGGAACACATTTACTGAATTTCTCATCAGTAAACAAGAGGAGAGAGGAAGGAGCATGAGAAAGAGAATGACTGGATGAGGCATTTGTTGTCGATGCTTTATTTTTTTCTTTTTAGATGGAAAACAGTAGACCTTGTTGAAATAATTATGGGATAAAATCAGGTGGAAGAGTGAGGCTGAAAACAGTAGAAAGAGAAAAATTGCACAAGTTCTGTACAAAGATGGAAGGAATGGGATCCAGAGAACAAATGGACCAGTTGGGTTTTGGTAAGAGGAAGGAATCTTCATCTAGTGTAAGAAGAAAGGGAATTGGGATGCCATGAGATTAATAATTACTCAATATATTGAGCAATCTATAATTTTAAATTTGTTACCATTGGTCAAATATAATTATCCTGAGTTTATCTTTTTTTTTTACTCTTTTATTATTTTTATTTATTTATTTTTTTATCTCAGTAATGCCTTCAAGCTTTATCCGTATACTTTGGTACTCTGGATCAACTATGCATTTATAAATTATCTCTCCCCGGGAAAACTGAGTTTACTGATGAATAATCTCTTAAAACTCTAGTCAACGTTTTTCATTTAAATTCATTATTAATAATGCAAATCTTACAATCATCTAACTTATTAAGAATGACTTGTTTGTTTTTGTTTTTTTTTTGCCCGAAACTTTCTATCTAATGAATGACGTGAGCTAGCAGTAATAGCATTTCATGTGTTAAATGGCAGCAGTATCAAAGTTTCACGCATTCAGATAAATATTTCTAAATAAATTAATTGATGAAATATCAACAATATGAATTATTCTTAGGTAGATGGAGTTGGAAAGATTAACTGTCTGGTTCTCAAAGCTCTGAAAAAAATATAGTTAACTACTCATGGAAGAAAAACTTGCATACTCACCTAAATATGCTAGCTAAATGGTACATTATTTCAGAATAGAACTCCTTTGTTCTATTCAATTTTATTAATACAAAAAACTTTAACATACCATGTACATACTACTGCATGAAATTTTTAGCTGACCGCCCTAGGATAAGAGCCACTGAAGGAATGTCATCCAGCATAGTCCACTATCCTTCAATTGGGTTGACTTTTAATGTCTTGTCTCCACTCCTTTATTCTCGGGGAGACTCCCATTCTTGGGAGCAAGTTTGTCACACTTACTGGAGTGGCTTCGCCCTCGTTCTGTCTCTTCCTATCATTACACGGTAGCCACAGCAGTTCTGGGCATTACCTACAGGCAAGGCAGAAACTGACCATCTCCACAGCACCTGCTACATAGATGTGGAGTTAAAACAATAAAGTTCTAATCCTTCTACAAAAAACTCCCTCTTCCCTCTTATAAACCAGCACTGAGTTATATGCTGCCTGCATAAACCAATGGTAGAGCTTAGAAAATAGGCATCTTTCCAAAGAGGAGTAATATTTACCTTATATGTATTACATGTATCTCTACATTGATTCAGGCCACATTATCTATTTTAACAAATAAGCCAAAAGTATACAATAGAAAAAAAAAACAAAACAAAACAAGAGAAATAGCAATGATCTCCTTCACACATACTAATACTCATTTTTTTATGAGAGGTGGTACCCTGCCATATGCCAATGGACTCAAACTGGTTCCCAGACCAGCAGCATCATTGTCACCTGGGACCATGGTTATAAATGCACATTTTCAGATGCCACGCAGGCCTAATGTACAAGAAATGTTAGTGATCTGTGATTGAGCAAGCTCTTTGGGTGATTCCGACGTACACTAATGACTTGAGAACCACCACTCCATGCAGACATTTAGGAAGTGAAACTGATGGAGGCTTTGCCCATCTTAACATATGACTCCCAAGGTCAGCACAGTGGTCCAATCAGTTGGTGGGAAAGCAACCAGCCTGGAGAAACATCAGAGGGAGATTTTTTAGACCAGACCTGGGGTTGGCACACTTAACTTCCATTCACTTTCCATTTGCTAAAGCTCAGTCATAAGGTCACATTCTACTGTAATGCAGGATGGAAAGTATAGTCATGCTGTGTTCAGGGAGAAGAATAAGCATGTTTTGGTGACATGCTGGCACTCTCTTCTACAGTCTCCACTCTCCCTTTCTACTCTGGACACACTGAACTTTGTTCACATTCTACAGTGCCTTACTCCATCCTACTTCAATATTCCCACACTGTGCTACTCTTGCTTATAATATTCTTGTCAATTTTTCAACTTTGTCATAAACCTCCAGTTGTCTAATTACTACTCATCCTCTAGATCTCATTTCAAATAGCTTTCTTAAGGAAAACAACTCTATTATACACTCTTTTGCTTGTGAGTACCATATACTCTTGGTACTGTGTTGCTTCCTGTTATAATACTTATGGCTTGATGTTACACCTTATAAGTATTAGATGAATATGTGTCTCCTCTACTTAAGCTAGGTCCTGGACTGGTTTTATACACCTCATGTCATCACACCTGACACATTGCCTGGAAATATTAGAAACTTAATAAATTGTTTCTTATGAATGTATTTTAAGGGTATATGTATAGAAATATATACATATTTGAGTTAGAATTAGCTGTGCATGCCTTATATAGATGAATAAATTATTTTCATAAAAATGAAAGGAAATATTGAAAAATTTTTATATAAAAATGAAAAATAGTATAAAATATAAATATAAAATATAGATAAAATATATAAATAAAAAATAAAAGATAATATCTATTTTGTCCTATACACCTTTTATTTAGGAGTGTATTATTTCCCCATTAAATTTTCTCTTTATTGGCAATTTTCTTCTCCATTTTTCATGATTAAAGAAGCACATGTGTTTTAAAATGTAGCTCCTTTCTCAATTTGCAACCCCTTTTGAGGTAGGGTTGGCTGAAAACAAGTTGGCCTCAGAAAAGAATGTTGAATCCTGATGTGAAGGAGAGAAAAGTGGGAGCATTTAATGCTAACTCCTGGTCGCCCATTCTGAACTTGAGATATTAATTTATCCCATCTTTTAGGGGTCCCCATTCCTGAGCTCCCATTTCTCTGAATCTTAGTATTTGTAAAAATAGGATAAATGATGTCCAACAGTCACTGAAGCATAATTTTTTATAGATTTGTAACTGACTTAAAATTTTAGTTGTTTCTGACGTACAACAATGTCTCTGTAAATGTTCAGCTGCCAATCCTGAATACCAAGAAGCCAGAAACAAAGCAATACTTGTTATAATCATCACACATGATGGAAATATAATTTTGGAAAGGTCGGAGTTGTAGAGGAGGATTCTGCCATTTTTTAGGCATCCAAGGCACTTTGACTTATTACATCATTTTATAACAAGGGTTGTACATGAGTTCCAAGTGATGGGGTATGAATTTCCTATTAAGATGATGCTCCAGCTAATTAATCCATCCTCACTGTCATTTTTTTAAAGATTTTATTTATTTATTTGAGAGAGAGAATGAGATAGAGAGAGCATGAGAGGGGGGAGGGCCAGAGGGAGAAGCAGACTCCCCGCCGAGCAGGGAGCCCGATGTGGGACTCGATCCCGGGACTCCAGGATCATGACCTGAGCCGAAGGCAGTCGCTTAACCAACTGAGCCACCCAGGCGCCCTCCTCACTGTCATTTTAAACATCTCTTCTGCAGGTTTTTTGATACCCTTTGCAGGTTTATGTGGAAAGGAAAGAAATGTCAACCCATGTGTATGTTCTAACAAAAGGTGATGGAAAAAGTTATGATACAGTCAGTATTTTCATTAATTATTTTTTCTGTCGGCAAAACTTTCTAAAGAAGTGTGAATTAATGTTTATAGGAAGCAAAAATATTAACCACATGGAACAGACAGTTTTATGATATTGCCTACCTATTCATGAATCAGCAAATGAATGTTTGAGCTACACTGAAAGTGGCTACTGGAGCCATAATTTTGGTCACAGCCTATGCCACGATGATTGATAGGTAAAATTGGATTTTTACTGTGAAAGTCTCAATCTGTTTAGGTCCAGCAAGTGAAATGAATGTATTGATTAGTTGGGGTTTGAGTGACCATAGCATTATATTGATGCCTCAACTGATGCTCCGTAGTGATCGTCAAAGAGGTTTGTTTTTATCCTTCGACATAATTCTGTTTTCTATGCTTGTTTGAATGTAGAATATCCTGGTAGAATCTATAAGGAAAAGAAGTGATCTGGGAAATACCAAGGGATGTATTTTGCTAGGTGACATTATGCCAGGCTAGTAAAAGGTAAATTTCCCTGAACTACGACAGAAAGCAATTTGTTGTCTCAACCATTTTGTTAAACTTCATTTAAATTACACTTGATGTTTCCCAAATGAATCTTCACACATTTGATTGCTGTATTTTGAAACATTAGCATAGTTTCGGCACCTTTTTGTTTGCTGTCTAGTTTATTTTAAATAAAAATTTCAAGTACTCATAGAAATGTAATACACTCTGATTTTCACATGTTATTTTGTTTTAGGGATAATGTATTGGTGAGATGGGGAAGGAATTGTGAATATATTTACATGTGAAGACAGTGGTTATTTTCCCAGACTGCAGAAAAATACAAAAATATTTTAAAATACAGAAAAATATTTAAAAATAAATAACACGACAGAAAGTGCTGATATACGGGTAATGCAGAAGAGACAATGTAAATCTGTTGAGCAAATAGCATTTGAAAAGCCTGAATAATTTCCAAAGCCATGTAGGATATATACATTATAACATCTGTGTGTAGACATTTAAATCAAATCATCTTAAAAATTATTCGGTACTTACAGTGTGCATATTTATTTATTCATTCAGTTATTCATACGTTGAACAGACCTGGAGGACTTTAGCTGTATTAGATATGATAAATATAAAATAATGCAGTATTAGTATAAAATATAGTTTTTAATGCCAAACTGCTTTTTGTTCATGTTAGGGATGCTTACCTTTTTTGTTTATTGCTTAATTGATCATGTATTTTCAATTCAAGGTAAGAGATTATTCGACAAAATTACAGAATTTCTCTGGAATAGTGCAAAACTGTTTGTCTTTACAAATCTAAGAGACAACAGTGATCTTTATGGTTTTCCATGGACCTTATTCATATGATTTAAAGAAATGATATTGTACATGCTTAACTATGAGGCTGAGCTACTTCTTGACAAAGAATGAAATACAGAAGTGAGGTTATGTTGAAAATAACAGACTATATATTGGATGAGTCTGAGAAATCACAATGACAACAGCCAAATAGAGGTCACAATATGAGTACAAGAAAGAACAGCATATAATTTGAATTTGTCTATTTTATTTAGTATGTCTGTTTAAATAAGCCTCCACCCTGTTACTATAAAAGAGGAGTGCTTGTTATCTACTGTCAAAATCAGAAGAGGCATTTTTATATGTCAGAAGTTGCCACTTTTTTTCTTCACTATTAAAAGCCATCTACTGTAACATGAAGCAAAATCTTTAAGCTTTCTAGCACTCCTCTGGGCTCCCTCCAAAAAGCAATTTATATCAGCTGGCAAGGTCATTAAGGAAACTGGTCAAAATGCAGGTGGGAAATGCAACCCTGTTGGGTAGAGTCTTAATGCTTCCATTCATCAGGAACACAAGGTCATATCAATGGTGTTGAGTATTAAACTTTGATTTTCCAAGAATCCCATGGCAATTGCCAACTTGAAACGATCTAAAATATATGAGAAATATAAGTCTGCAGGTGTATTTCTTAAAAGTGTGTGTAGAGGTGGACAAATATTTTAATGATAATATATGAGTTTATTTTAAAAACAATATAAAGCCAAATATTTTTCTGCAAAATAATACAGCAGCATGTTGTACACTCATGGCAATTTTAATAAGGCTTTTCTCTATCATTGATTTCTAATATTCCAGTCTTCTCTTCAAAATTACTAAAACAACCTGACCTAGTTTCCATGTGCCCTGTGTAGTGAGTTCCTGATGGAGTAGAAATTATACACACACAGTCTCATATACTGGAGTTTTTAAAAATCCAGGTATTAAGGTTGCAACACTGTCCTTCTTTTCTCTTTTCTCAGAAAACTCTTTCTAGAATCCCTGCAGGAATTTCTCAGGACATTTGGAAGAACATGAGGGTTTGGTAGAGACAATACCCTTTGTTGAATGGACAACCTTGACCAAATCAAGTTTCTTAAATTAGTGTTAGATCTCTAGAAAATAACGAAACTAAAATGGATTTCCTTATAATTATTTCTTCCTTCTGTCCTTCTCATTCCCTCATGAATACTTCACTGATGAATCCTCTTGCTGCACCTTGTTTGCTCACAGACCTTTCTAACAAGAGCCCCCTCAGGTCAGCCTTTCACTTTGGCATTATGCCTTCATCTTTCTGACTTCCCTGCTCTCAACTGTCTCCCACCTCCACATCCCTGCTTGGGAAAAAAAAAAAATTTAAAAGGAAAAGAAACACACACTCACATACATGTTTTCAGTCCCTGCCGTTTATCATGCTAGCTGTTTCTAGCAGCAACCCTTCAGAAATGTCAAGTACAGTAATTCAGATAAAAAGGTTCAAGCCTGAAGTGATGTGCCTTTAAATATTTTTGCATCTGGAGTGTGTACCATTAAAGAAAACAGATTTTTATGCTTACCTTTTTGAGGTTCACATATTTTGATGAAAAGATGATGGGAATATTTTGTGGGATTACATCACAAAAGTCATAATCAAGATAAATATTCTGCCATTGGCTAAAACCAAAAACTTGTGAAATGAAATCCCAGACATAACACAAACAAACAGAAAAACACAAAACATCTAACAAGGCACAGAGGCATTAAGTTGCATGGGATGACTGGAAAAACGACAGTGGTTGAGGGTAGTTGGAAAGGAAGACAAGTGGTGCGGGATGCCAGTTTGGTTCTTCTGTGAAGTGTCACCAAGATGGAATTAGACAGGTATGAGATTTATGAGAGCGAGTACATGTGAAGGAGAGTTCGCACACAGGTGGGGGAAGCCAGCCGCCTCCTGTGAGAGAAAAAAGAAAGGAAGGAGGATTGGGTAGAAAGCTTCAGATTGTGGCACAGCCCTAAAAAAGACAGCCAGATTGGAGAAGGGTCCTTAAGGCAGGATTACCTGTTTGAGGAGTTATGCATCAGGCAGAAATGATCTGGATCCTTATTGGGCTGCAGGCAGACTGAACCAAGGTTGAAGCACCTGGTGGCTTTGAGCTGACCACACGCTGGCTTCCATGCAGGGCCAGGAGTATCCATAAACACTACGCTGTACATGAGATTTACAACTTAGACATTAAAATGTGTTGAAGCCAGTAAAATGTTTAACAATCCCATGCTACTAATTTAATATGTAGCCCTATTGGTTTTATATTGGCTGCAAACTCTATACATACTCTCAATTTTTTTTTACAAGTATAGACGTGTTTTTACTCATGGAATTACACCTTTTGACAAAGAGTGACAAAGATGAGAAGTAGACAAAGTCTTCAAGACTTGTTTTCAATAACGGGGTTTAAAATACCCTACAAACAGAACACAAATATATTTTCTATCTCAAATCCTAACACCACTACAGAGGAAACTTACACTTTCGTTATAAATTGTATTCACTCTCTGGGTGTTTTTGCCTTTGTATTTTTGTTCATGCAAACTCTTCCACCTGGAATGTTTCTTCAGGTGAAGAAATCAGAAAACTACATCTTTTATGAAGTGTTCCCATATTTCTCCAAAATTTATCAGAAGGTAATACATCTTCCTCAGCATCCAAGTGGTATTTTTTTTATGTCCTTTATATGATGCATTTACACATGCATGTCTTCTTAACTAGAAGTTTGGCCTTCTTTCTTGAAATTATTTCTAACACCGAATCAATAGTAAATGCATCTCCTATATGTTAAGTTTCTTGGTGTAAACTAGAAAATATCAACCAATAAAAAAACTATGGATCAAGAAATATTGATCAAAGATCCATCTTGACTCAGAAAATCTATTATTTACACAAAAATCTCTAAGAATTTGCTGTTCTGGCTGAAATTGGTGCTGCAGCCATTGCCAGGTGATAGTAATTGACAACACACGGATTATCAGAAAGTGTCATTTATGAGAGTTGATATTTTGACCCTTATTTTCCATGAGATAATTTCTGTGAAAAATAAATTTATAGTGACCAATGGATTTGGCAATATCGAGGCATTCTGTGACTTTTCTAAGAGTGATCTCAGTAGGGAGGTAAGAACTGAAGCCTGACTAAAGGGGATTAAGCTGGAAGCTGTCAATCATGACAATAAGCCTGAACTAGAAAAGCTCCAGAAAGGGAGAACCTACTATTGGCTAGACAGAAAAACACATGCAATGGTTCGTTTCCCCCATGGGTTAGCCTGGTGATGGGTATTAAAGAGGGCACGTATTGAATGGAGCACTGGGTGTTATATGCAAACATTGAATCATGGAACACTACATCAAAAACTAATGATGTAATGTATGGTGATTAACATAAAATAATAAAATAAAATAAAAAGAAACACATGCAGAACAAAGTAAAACAAACAAAAAACTAGGAGGTTAGGAGAATAGAGTAAGATGTTTTGTGAAAAAGGATTTACCAGCAGATGATGAAATAGGATATGTTTTGTATAGAATCAGATACCATGATGTAAGAGATAAAGACAGTAAATTTACTTTTATTTTGATAAAGAGCAGAGACATGAGAACACCTCTTGAAGGAATTTAATATTATCTCACACTGGATGCCGTTAATTAAGTACAGGCAATGTGTAGGTTTTTAGAGAATCAGAATGGGCTGTATATAGCTGATGAGCTGCCCATTTGGCACAGACGGTATTGTTGGACCTCCCAGAAATGAATACACTATTTTTTTAAGATTTCACACATATATTTTCACACATATTTAAGATTGTCACACATATTTTTTAAGATTTTTAAGATTAAGAAAGTTAGGCAGAAAATTCATTATTTTCTTTTTCTTTAATTTTGTGATTGGTTTGGTATTCCTGTCCAAGATAGTTTGATTTGAATTTTTGTTTTTCAGTTAAAGGAACCAGAAAACTGATGTTTATATGGAATTAATTATGAAAATATGGACAAATCATATTTGTAAAACTTGTGACTCATTATTTCTAACAAAAGCAAGAAGTGAATGTTTAATCTTCTAAAATAATCAACCTACCCCATCATCCTAATAGAATATGCTTAAACCTTTTAGTCAAATATCATCCTGGGTCAAATGCTCTATCAGCATTAGAAGCAGGAACAAATAAAACCATATTTATCCTAATGTAAGTCATGTCTTTACTATCTCCCCATAAAGAGAAAGTCATCTTATATCTGAGCATCTCATATTATGGTTACACATTCTTGGTTACTTTACTTTTCGTTTTTCAATAAACTTATTGTGATATACTTTACATACAAAAAGTTCATCAATTTAAAGTGCAAAATTCAATGGTTCTTAATATATTTGTGGAGTTGTGTAGCCATCACCATAATCTAATGTTTGAATATTTTCATCATCCCCTAAAATAACCTTGCATTCATTATTAGTGCTTCCCATTATGTTCCTCAATCCCCTTTGTTCCCACCCCCTTGTCCAGGAAACTCTTAATCTACTTTGTGCCTCTGCAGTTTTGCCCATACTAGACACTTCATCTAAATGGGATTACACAATATGTTTAAACAACTGTCTTAATTTTATGGGAATATTACTTTTGCCTTAGATTGATTATATTTGATATTTTTGCCACCATGGGAGTTTCTTATATTTGGCATATATGATTATTTTGCTACATTAAAAAAAATTATGGCTTATATTTTTTGTATAATATATATCATATAAATTAATTATACTTTGTATTAGTAGGTTTCCAGTGTGAGGCTTTGGGGTTAAACCACCCCAATAAATATTTCTCTGAGAGTTAACAGGGAGAAAGGAAATGTTTCCAACTTCTTACCTGCATTAAAAAAGAAAATTACTCATTACTCATAAATGATTAAGGAATTAAAAACACATAAGTATCTTTACAACCGAGGCCCAACTTGTTTTTCTAGTGCTTTTCAGAGATAATGACAGTACAGGCAATGATTTGGATGCATAGCCAGGCACCTAAAAGCAGTATGTTTGGAAGATTAGAAACAATAATATCTAGGAAAGTGCAATGAGAATAGCTAGGGGAGTGGATCCAAAGCAAGTGGATCTTGGTATAACATCTCATTGCCTTCCACAGGATGTCTTCTGCAATGGAGACACTGAAAAACTAAATGGAAGGAATTATTCATTCAAAGGAGATCAGCCAGCTATTTGTCTACAGTCATACCATGCTCCTACAGTGAGCTGGTGGTGAATGGGTTGGAAACTATGAATGAACATATTAGCATGTGTTTCCTCTCATCAAGGCCAATGTAATTACTAATATTGCTGAATGCTTGTTAGTACCAGAGGCTGTCACTGAACATTCAACACGGTACCATGCCTTGAAGAGTTTGTCCGCTTCATGTCTAGTTGAGTACATAGAATCATAAACTTTGCATACAGTAATAGTAATGGAGAAAGCATTAATTCCCTCCCATCTTAATAAGAGGAAGTAATTCATCTTTTTGAGATTCATATATAGATTGGATCTGGTTTTGCTTCCTCTGCCCATAAGGCCTCTGCCAGGGCTTTCTGAGTGACTGAGATTCTAAAAAAACTTTACCTTGGACCAAAGGTCCCATTTATGGCTAAGATCATGGTCCATGGAGTGTGTATGAAGGAGAAGGAATTATTCATTCAAAGGAGATCATCCAGCATTTGTCTACACTGATCCCATGCTTAATATATTTGTGGAATTGTGTAGCCCTCACCATAATCTAATGTTTGGATATTTTCATCATCCCCCCAAATAAACCTTGCATTCATTAGTAGTCACTTCCCATTATGCTCCTTAATCCCCTTTGTCCCCACCCCCTTGATTCTTCAGGCTGACCATCTAGCTGAAAAGTCATTCCACATTCTATCAGGTTAGTAACTTCTGGATGATAGATAGAATATAACCAATGGATCCCTTGCTCATTTACCCATTGTCAAAATCCTTAGCCATAAATGGGTCCTTTGGTGCAAGGTAGTTTTTTTTTTTTTTTTTTTTTTTTTAGAATTTCAGTCACTCAGAAAGCCCTGGCAAATTCATTATAGGCGGAGAAGGCAAAACCAGATCAGTATGGTTGGGTTCTTGATGAAACCACCATCTTCCTAGTTTCTTCCTAGTTTGCAGACAGGGACATTTTACTATATCCTCACATAACACAGAGAGGGAGAGATCTCTTTTCTTATAACCACACTAATCTCATCCATGAGGGCCTCACCCTCCTGACTTAATTACCTTACAAAGGTCCCATGTCCGAATATCATCACTTTGGGGATTAGGGCTTGAATATTTAATTTGGGGGGACATAAACAGTCAGTCCATGCACACCCTCTCTCACCCATATCTGTCCATACAACTTCAGAATTTACCTGTAACTTCTGCAATTTCCTACATGCTAACGGCTTCCTAGCTTTAGCACCTATATATCAATTCATTCTTCCACTTGAGGGCTTCCTCCAGGTCCACAGCACCACAAGCTGCCATATTCCAGTCAATCTAGGATTGAGCTTCTCTTCATTATCCTGGGGCTAACCATTAAACAATAAGAGACGGGAGTCAGTAGAAAATACCCAGCCTCTCCAGCATCTTAAGGAAAAGTTCTCATGAGTGTGACACAGTTTTTTTAAAAAAATTCACAGTGAGATTGAGCCCAAGTTGCTGTTAACATTGCTATCAGTCAATGGATTCTTTTATTAATTTTCCCCTCTTTCACATATCACAATCCCAACTGCCTCACTTGCACTTTCTAGGATCATCTACCAAATAAATTGCCTAAACCCAAGTCTCGCTTCAGTGTCTGCTTTGTGGTGGGAATCCAAACACAAACAGCGGTCTTTTGGGAATTATTTTTAAAATTCCATTCATCATTTTGATGAGAGAAACTTTTTAGTATGATCTAATTTTGAGAATGGATTTTCATGAAGCTTGTGTCATTAACGTTTCAACTTAAATCTCTAAAGCAATAACGTTGTTTTGAGAAATTGGGGTAGTGGGCGGCTCTAAGTCTCAACACAGAAAACTCATTTTCAATATTTCAGTTAGCGAGTATGGTAGTGAGAATAATGATTCTTGCTCCCTCAAAGATGTTCATGTCCTAATACCAGAAAGGGGAATTAGGTAGCAGATGGAATTAAGTATCATCAGCTGACAATAAACTAAAGAAATGATCCTCAATTAACTAGTTGGGCTCAATGTAATCACAGGGTCCTTAAATGTGAAAGAGGGTGGTGGAAGACTTCGTGTCAGAGTAATGCTGTATGGGGAAGACTTGAATGGCCATGGCTGGCTTTGGAGGTGGAAGAAGTCTCAAGCCAAAGAATGTAGGTAGGCAGCACCCCACAGCCAAAACAAACAAAAAAAAAAAACAAGAAAATGAATTATCCCCTGGAGTCTCCATAGAAGAACAAAGCCCTGCCAACACCTTGATTTTAACCCACCAAGACCCATTTTGGACTTCTGGTGAACTTTAAGATAATAAAAGTGTGCTGTTTTAAACTACTAATTTGGTGATACTGTATTACAGAAGCAATGAGAAACTACAGTAGTCCCCCTTTATTCACTAGGGATATATGTTCCAAGACCCCCAGTGGATGGGTGGAACCATATATAATCCTAAGCCTCATATATACTGTTTTTTTTTCCTATACACATATACATATAATAAAGTTTAACTTATAAATTAGGTGCAGTAAGAGATCAACAATAACTAATAATAAAATAGAACAACTGTAACAATATACTGTAGTGAAACTTATGTGAATGTGATCTTTCTCTCTTTCAAAATATCTCATTATACTATACTCACCCTTCCTCTTATGACAGTATGAGGTGATAAAATGTCTACATGATGAGACAAAATGAGATGAATGACATAGGAATTGGGACATAGCGTTAGGCTACTATTGACCTTCTGATCTTATGTCAGAAATAAGATAATCTGCTTCCACATTGCAGTTGAACATGGGTAAGTCAAACCATTGAAAGTGAAATCAAAGATAAGAGAGGACTACAGTTGACCCTTTGAACTGCACAGGTCCACCTATAGGCAGATTCTTTTTTTTTTTTTTTTTATAAATACAGTACAGTACTGTAAATGCATTTTCTCTTCCTTATGATTCCTTAATAAAATTTTGTTTCTCTAGCTTACTTTATTATACAAATACAATATAGAATACATATGACATACAAAATATGTGTTAATTGACTGTTATGTTATTGGTAAGGCTGCTGGTCAATAGTAGGCTATTAGTAGTTAAGTTTTTGGAAAGTCAAAAGTTACTTGGGGTTTTTGACTGCATGGGGGTCAGTGCCCCCAACCCTCATGTTGTTCAAGGGTCAAATACTGTTATAAAGTAAATTTAAATCTATATCTAATAAAGACCTTGATACAGAAATGTTTCATTTGGGGAGATTTGGTATCAAGATACACTGAAATGCTGTTTCCTCAGTGTTAAAGAGGTGTGAATGAAAATTCAAGTATCAAGTGGGCAGTGTTGTAAGTCTAAAAGAGAAAGCAAATTTGTCAGGTAACCAGTAAAAATAAGGATGTGATAGGAATAATGATACTAGAGGAGGCTGAATGTATACTCTTCCTCATAATGTATAACTTTTTTTGGTAACATCTGCTGTGGGTTGAATTCATACATTGAATTCCTAACACCCAGTACCTCAGGATGTTACTGGATTTAGACATAGTGTTTTTAAACAGAAAATAAAGTTAAAATGAGGTCATTAGGGTGGGTTTTAACACAACATGACTGGTGTTCTTATAAGAAAAGGAAGTTAGAACATAGACATATATGCATAGGGGGAGAACACCATGAACATGAAAATGACCATCTATAAGCCAAGGAAAGAGGTGTTAGAAGAAGACCTGTTGACACCTTGATCCCTGACTTCTAGCCTCCAGAAATAGTTCTCCAGCACTCCAAGAAAATAAATGACAATTTCTGTTGTGTAAGTCACCTTTTCTGTGTTACTTTATTATGGCAGTCCCAGCAAACTAACAGAACCTACTAAATATTTTGCCATATTCCAGATTTAATAATATGTTGTTTTTTTTTCCTTTGTAAAATCACATTTAATTAAATTGCCATGACATAAATACCTTTTTTACTTCTTTTTTTTTTTAAATATACATCTGAGAAACTGGAAATAAGATTTCTTTTTTAGTATAATGGATAGTTAAAATTTTATAACAAAACTTTCTTTGAATAATCATATAAAACTGAGTACTATTTAGGACTCAACTGATGTATTCCAAGTTTGAAAGTCATACATTTACTAAAAACATTTTTTTTTCTTTATCTCTCTCACTATTTGGAAGGCAAGACAATGATATTAAGCTCCTTTTTCATATTAAAGTAGCACAATTGGGTAAAACTTTCTTAAAAGATGGATCCCTGAAGCAAAGTGGCTCCACTAAAACCAAGGGGGGGGGGGTTGGGAAAGACAAACATATGGATGCAGTGGGCATACTGGTAGAGGCTGGAATATGCCTTTTTAGTTTTATAGGCAGAACAATCCTTTAGTTTATAGGCAGAACTAAATCCTTTAGTTTTATAGGCAGAACAATCCTTTAAACGATCCTTTATAGGCAGAATAATCCTTTGTTATTCATTGGGAATTTCAAGTTTGTACAATTTATCTTCACAACAGATTCCTTTGTTTTGGAAATATTTTCAAAATGGAATCTTTTCTAAGGAAGATATAAAATAACCACATTATTGGGGGGGAAATAACAAACTACGGTGTCATGGTATATCTAAATACAGATGTTGCAGACTAAAATTCTAAGTATTTCCTTTATTATATGTAAATTGAGTAGACCCATGCCTTTGAAAGATTAGAGAAGTAACATTTTATCCACAATAGGGAATCATACAGATGTGAGAAAAGACTGGTTTTTAGTTCGGCTATTATGGGCAGCAGTTGGATGGAGTAATTGAGCTGATTATAAAGCTGTATAGGAAAACATACTGACAACCACGAAGCCCATAAGTGAGGCTGAGGAGCAAAAGACAGTCTACAAACCCAATCTGCAAGCTGATAGACCTTCATCATCTTTCATCCAATAGAACAAAACAAATCAGTAAACAAATGTAATATGTAAAAAAAATGGAACATAAGAGAAGAATATAGTATGAATATTAAAAAGAAGATTTCAGAATGTCTCCATTTTTTTTTCTCTTGGTTTAAGTAAAGAAAACATAGACACCCTGAGGAAAAAAACAAGATAATTCTGCAGACAGATACAAAAATAGAGGTAGATGTGATTAGGACAGATTGTCAGGAAACCATAAAGACAACATAATTAAATTTCATAACACGTAAGTAGGGAATGTGTGATGAAGAAAATAAACTTAAAGATTGTTCTCAGGTCATGGGGAAAATAGAGAGATACAGTTGATTAAAAAAAAATGAGAGAAGAGGAAGAATAGAGCTCTAACTGAGAACTGTGTGCAACTAACTTTTATTATGCATATTTGAAGTATAAGAAAGATATAATTTGAAATTCTAATTCCCTCTTGCAAATAGCTTGCAAATGCTAACATTTATTCTTTTAGAATGTTTCAATGTGCAAATCATACTTAGGGAAATACCTTTCATTTGTTTTATTGAGTGTGAGTTCTAAGCAAATCATGAAATAGACTAGGCAGTGTTTAGTATTGTCTCCTTCCTACTATTACCTATTTTCTAGGATCAAAATGTTTCATGTTAATTTCAGTTTCACAATTGGATTCTTAGTCTCTCAGGTCGCTTCCATGATTAAAGATTTCAGAATATCTCATTCCCTTCAAAAGTCACCTGTTCTGACTTCAAATTACTCAAATATCTGCTCTTTGCTCTGAGACATTGAAAAAGTTGTATTACAACAATGTTGAATGAAACCCACCCCTTCACCCCACACATGTGCACAGATAAAATATGCATTTTGATACAGGGCTCTTCAGTGTCTTAACACAGGTCCTCATATTTTCTCACTAATTTCATTAATATGGTATGTTGAATGAATTTTGCGGTGAGAGTATTTTCCCAAACCACACTTCGTTAGGAATATAGTTGCAAATTATAGTAAGTCAGTGTGTTTTACTGGTGATTTATCAAGTTTTATGTTTTAAATTATTCTTTTGCCTATATTTTCACTGTTGTTAGGAGATTGAGCTGATAAGCAGTAACTAAGGAAAACCCAAACTATAAAAAAATATTTGTGCTTTCAAACTCAAAGAAGAAACTGGTATCATTACACACACACACACACACACACACACACACCCCACAGACAAAGGAGAGAGTGAGGAAGAGAGAAAGATCTTAAGAAAGCATATCAGACAAGAGCTTTAAAATCTACATATTCATTTTAATTACATTTACTTCTCATTAAAAAATATTTCCTTCTGAAAAATAATTGTCGATCAGATGAAAATAGCGAAAACATTGAACTACAGTAATTCATATATATTTCAACTTGCTATAATCTAGGGATTGATATTTTGGAGACTTTTTATCCATTGTATTATATATATTTCCATTAGAATATGTTTTTATAAAAAATGTAATTGTTAGAGATATGTATAGACTTTGGCATATGCTGATTGGATAGAAACTATGGACATGCTAATCAATGCAGGTTTCTTGAGCACCAATTTTTTTCTCCTTATTTGTGAAAATGGCAATGATATAACATTACCATTAACTATTGAAAATTCCAAAAGATTTCATTGCAGTCTGGTTCACATTTTAGAAAAAAAAAAATAGATCATCTTTGCAAATCAACCAACAATATGATCCTGGATAAGAAAATTATTTTAAATATTTGACAAAATATACCATCACCCTCTTTACTTCAAATACCAGTTGCGTGATATCCTATAAATTCATCAATGGCAGAGAATGCTTCTTATTTACCTTGGTTTACTCAGTGCCTAGCGCACTGGAAGTACTATTTAACTTTTAAATGAAAGAAAATGCTGACTGAATTAATGAACTAACTCATGTCTCCCTACCCACATTATCTCTCCTCTCCTTTCCAGAAGAATAAAACATGTTAGAAAAATAAGAACAGACATAAAGACTTGATTTGTTACATATTCATGATCCCTAATTTAAACTTGATTTTTGTTGTGGGTCATCAATATTTTGATTAGTGTCTCATTGTCCCTTTTAAACTCTCATTTCTTCTTGTGCCAAAATCTTCACCCTCATTCAGCTAAGGTCATTTTCTAGTTTATTGAGAAAAGATTGGGATAATCTGTCATTAAATAGCTCATTAGCCCTCATAATATTTTCCTCAATGTATAAGTAACATTTTATTATTTCTTTCATTCTTTTTTTTTTAAGATTTTTAAGATTTTTATTCCTTTATTTGAGAGAGAGAGAACGAGAAGGGGGGAGAAGGAAGAGGTAGAAGCAGACTCCCTGCTGAGCAGGGAGCCCGATGCGGGACTCGATCCTGGGACTCCAGGATCCTGACCTGAGCCGAAGCCAGGTGCTTGACCGTCTGAGCCACCCAGGTGCCCTATTTCTTTCATTCTTATCTACTCTATGAGATGGGAGAGAGAGAGAGAGAGTGAGGGAAAGAGAAAGGAAAAGAGGAGGGCGCCTGGGTGGCTCAGTCGGTTAAGCGACTGCCTTCGGCTCAGGTCATGATCCTGGAGTCCCGGGATCGAGTCCCGCATCGGGCTCCCTGCTCGGCAGGGGGTCTGCTTCTCCTTCTGACCCTCCCCCCTCTCATGTGCTCTCTCTCTCATTCTCTCTGTCTCAAATAAATAAATAAAAAAAAAATCTTTAAAAGAAAGGAAAAGAGGAAAAGAGAGAGAACCCTTCAAATAAATACATGAATTCCTCTATTTCAGTAAGAAATGTATTCTCTGAATTTAT
Source organism: Mirounga leonina (assembly GCF_011800145.1). Lineage (NCBI taxonomy): Eukaryota > Metazoa > Chordata > Mammalia > Carnivora > Phocidae > Mirounga > Mirounga leonina. The sequence goes on along the minus strand of NW_023270442.1, from coordinate 840,590 downwards.
TCTTTTCCTTTCTAAATGCATGCTATTTCCCACTGCTTTGTTTACATCTGTAGTACTTTTATTTTCTTATTTTACAAAGCCAGACAACTTAAAGTCATCATTTACTACACCAGAGTTTTAATCCTCACATGAGATTGGCTTCCATGCCTTACTGTTTCTTTTTTTCTGAAATGTCACTGTTTTCCCACAATCTTGCCTTTAAAATGATAGTAAGGATTTGAAAGGGAATAGATATACCACAAGTTCTGGAAAAGGAGTCATTAGCAAGTCAGCCATTTTAAAGAATTTCTTAGGAAATACGGAATGATGATGGAATTGGAATACAAAAGAAACCAGGTTAGATGAGAAAACGTCAATGTAAACCATGCACAGGAGAGCATGCCTGTGAACATTCCAGGGGTTTCCTGATGGCAATTATTAGAGGATTAACTGGAAGAACAGGAGTGTTCACTTTCTTCTAATGGCAATACAGTACTTAAAAATCAAGGCACTGGTCGAGCTGGTCCGTGCCTTTTTTGTATTCTAAAGAAGGGATAGCTGGTAATTCTGCATTTTTAATAACCTGCTTTTGAGCTCAACATTTCAGATTAGTGCCTATATAGGGGCATGTACTATTTTAATGAGTAGGTATAAAAAGTGTATCAGACCGAAATTGCCTGATGAAAGGCTTGGGAACATTAAGAAAGAGATGGCCTCTCTGACAGTCCGCAAGTTAAGACTGACTCGATAGAGGTCAGCCACTGGTCCCAGCAATAGAAAATCAGACTGGGATTTCTCAGCACCGATGGCACATTAGGCTCCATAGGAAACTTAAAAACAAAACATAACAGAAGAAATACGGAAACAAACAAAAAAAGGTAATCCATGAACCTGCTCTGAGACAAATTAAATGGGAATTTCCAGGAATGGTGTCCAATCATTAGTACGTTTTAAAGTTTCCCAAGTCAGGCGCCTGGGTAGCTCAGTCGGTTAAGCATCTGCCTTCGGCTCAGGTCATGATTTCAGACTCCAGGGAAGGAGCCCCGCATCTCTCTCTGCAACCCCAACCCCATTCCTGCTTGTGCATGCCCTCTCTCTCTCTTGCAAAAATAAATAAATAAAATGTTAAAAAAAATAAAATAAAGGTTCCCTAGTGCTTTTTCTAATAGGCAGCTGGGGTTCAGAACCAGTGAGTTAGGTAATTCAGTGGTTGCCATCTTTCTGGAGTTAGAGTGCAATAATAGTAGCCAGAAGGTTTCCATAAAGTGATACTTTCCTGAATACAAGAAAATGGCCATTCAGCATTTGTGATGAACCAAATAATCTGTGAAATTCATTTTCATAGAATGGAGCAGTATTAACCGGACCACTAAAAGAATAAGAACAACTGAGACCGAAATATATTTGGCCAGAGATAACTTCTCATTTATAAAAATTACATCCCTGCCTCCCAGTGGACTTTACAGATTATTTAAACAAGATAATAACCAGTCATCGTTGTGCCTGACACATTTTGGTATGTACTAAATACCAATATCCATCTTTTACAAGTGTGAGGTGTTTTGTCTTTGCTTTTGTTTTGCTCACACTTAAAAGGGATATAGTCTGTTTATTTATCTGTCAAATCTTAAATCTGTGATTTTTCTTTTTTTTTCTTTTTTCTTTTTTTTAAAGATTTTATTTATTTATTTGAGAGAGAGAGAATGAGAGAGAGCACATGAGAGGGGGGAGGGTCAGAGGGAGAAGCAGACTCCCTGCCGAGCAGGGAGCCCGATGTGTGACTCAATCCAGGGACTCCAGGATCATGAACTGAGCTGAAGGCAGTCGCTTAACCAACTGAGCTACCCAGGCGCCCAAATCTGTGATTTTTCACTTAAACTATCATTAAATCTTTAGCGACATTTCTCAAAATTAACTGGCAAAACTGCCCTCCACAGATTTTTTTTTTTTTCCCCCTGGAATTCTCTTAGGGGTGGCTTGTTGTGGCCAGGGCACTTAGAGAGAGCTTTGAATAACAAGAGGATCTTTGATGATCCTGTAGGAAACTGGAAGAGTGAAAAGCTGAGTGGCAATGAAAAAATTCAACAAACCACAAGGCGTAGGCTCTGAAAAGTTTTCAGGACCACTGGGTGTGAGCAACTCTTAGAATACCCATAATGGCTGAACATCAGCTCTGAGTGAAAGAAAAGTCTTAGAATCTAGAAATTATTCTCACAGAATGGTTTGAGCATTAGGAATATATTTGGTGGCATAGAACAGAATGTCAAATATCACTGACTTGAAAAAGAATTATTTTTCTCATGCACTAAGACATGTAGAGATAGGCAGATGCTGGTATTCTGTTAGCATTCAGTCATGTTAGGGTCGGACTCTCTTTGTTTATGGTTTCAGGATAGCTTCTGAATCTCTAGGGAGTAAAATGGAGGAAGGAAACAAAGTGGTGGGACTTGCCTTACTAAATATCACTCCTCATTATATGGCATTTTTAAATGAGACAATGGACTTGGGTACAAGAATAGAACATTACACTGTTGGCGTGGAATAGAGAATCAAGAAACACAATCTAGGGGCGCCTGGGGGCTCAGTCCTTAAGTGTCTGCCTTAGGCTCGGGTCATGATCCCAGGGTCCTGGGATCAAGCCCCCCATCAGGCTCCCTGCTCCGTGGGAAGCCTGCTTCTCCCTCTCTCACTCTCCCTGCTTGTGTTTCTTGCTGTGTCTCTCTGTCAAATAAATAAATAAATAATAAAATCTTTAAAAAATAAAAAAAAGAAACAATCTAAACTTGACTTATATCAAAGCAGATACTGAGGGTCAGTGAATAGGATACAGACTTTAAAATAAAAGATGCTCATCTTGTATTCCTACATCCAACCACAGGCAAAAACCAACTCCAGGTGGATTCAACACTTGTGAAGAGTGAACTTATGAAGAGAAAACTATAAAACTTTAGAGAAAAATGGAGGATACTATCTTCACAATTTTAGAATAGCAATAGATTTCTTTAAAAAAAGACAAGTATACAGAACATAAAGAAATATATTGAAAAATCTATTAACGTTAAAACTACAAATTTATGTTTAAATACCGACTAAAAAGAGAGTAAAATGCAAATCATAAGCCAACCTATGCTATGTTAATCACAAAATTGATGCATTAGTATCTATATTATATAGATATAAAGTACTTGTACAATTAAGGCAAATAAGAAAAAGACAAACCACCACAGAAGAAAAGAGGCAAGCATTACGAACTGGCACCCCACACCGGAGACAGGGGTGATTTATAAACCTTAGACACCATGAATACTCAGAAAAATACAACCTAACATTAAAATTAAATGCCATTTTACACTCTTGATATTGGCAGAACTAGAAATCAGATCGTGGAAAGTGTTAATGAGCTAATGTAAACCTAAGTCTGTCACACTGCTGGTTAGTGTGAATGTGGGACACTTACTTTTTTTTTTTAAAGATTGTATTTATTTGACAGAGAGAGACACAGTGAGAGAGGGAACACAAGCAGGGAGAGTGGGAGAGGGTGAAGCAGGTTTCCTGCGGAGCAGGGAGCCCGATGCGGGGCTCGATCCCAGGACCCTGAGATCATGACCTGAGCTTAACGACTGAGCCACCCAGGCACCCCGGGACCCTTACTTTAGAGGGAGTCTGGCACACCCAGCATCCTAGTTCAAATGTCGAGCAGTGCCACAAACTCCCAGGAAACACAGTGGCTTGGTTGGTCCTGTGAATTTTCTCTGGAGAGGTTTTTTGTGAAACCACTGGGCTGAAGAACAGACAGTCTGTTGGAAGGGTCAAAAGGTGAGAAATAGTTTATTTTATTCCAGTCTCCTGTCATTCCTTGGTCAAAATTCATCAACTCTGTACCAAATCTGAGGCATTTTGGAGTGTTATGAGGCCTCTCAGAGCTTTTGTGATCTGGTCGGGTTAGACTTAAAACTTGAAGCTAATGCAACTGCGACCATGTTGGGCACAAAAGAGATTTTTGGAGATGAGGTGATGACTGGGGTTGTCTGATTCTAGCACTGGTATATCTGAGGAGGCATATATTCTGGTGCAATTTACCTAATAAATTTAAATATTTGCAACCCAGTAACTCTGCTCCTAGAAAAACTCCTGCATATACAATCCAAAGGAGATTTCCTTATAGCCCAAAGAACTAAAAAAAGAAAAAGAGCAAAAATAAACAACCAAAAATTCTTTACATGTGTGTCAAGAGTAGCTGGAATATGAAAGGCAGGAAGAAAATGAATAAACCATAGCTACAGACATGAAATTAGAGGAATATCATAAAACCAATGTTGAGCAATAGGACCGAATCACAAAAAGAATGCACACAATGGGATTGTATTTAAATGTCAAGAATTAGTCAGAAACATACACAAAAAAATTCACAATTTGAACAGAGTATAATTCTTGGAATGAGGGAAGTAGATATGCTTGGAAAGTGTTCTGTAAGAGTTTCTGAAGTACAAGGAATATACTACTTCTTAAGCTATCTAGTGGATATTTGTGTGTACACTTCATTATTATTATTACCATTTTTAGTCACATTAATTATATGTCTAATTTATTTTACATATATAGACATTTTACAAAACCTAAAACCTTATGTAGAGCTATCTAGAAGATAAATGATGATGTGATTAAAGCTGTTAAATAGTGCTTTATTCGTTTGAATGTTTAATTATGTTACAAAAATAACTTAATGATTTACCTTTAAGTTAGACAATTATAACTTTCTTCTTAATTATGTTTTCTATTAGATTGAACCCAAAATAAATATAATTCTAATGCTTTAGAGAAACACTGGAAAACTAATAGCAAGAGAATGAGTTGGCTACCTTTTGATTGTTTGGACTTTGGCAATAGTTTGACTCTCTGCTTCACTTTACCAATAAGTTCTTCGGATATTCTATTTCAGAAGAGTCATTTGCTATCTTCTTGATGCTAGTGAAATAAATATGATTGCATATTCTAAATTGAATAGTTGGGAAACTTGCATAAGAGTAATTTAAATGAGCATATTTGAGACTAAAATAGAATGCTGTGTCCGGTCCTATTCATTAAGTCTATGAAATTATTCATTTCACCTATTCAATGGGCATATAGTTAATAATTGAGATAAGACAAGCAGAATACTTTTAGACAGATTGTAATTGATTGACTTGACAAACCATTAAAAGTATGACAGCTCTATTAAAGTTGTTATTTTAAAAGCAATCATTGATAAACATATTTGGGAGGCCCTTCCAGTTGTGCTAAAACCTCTTAAAAGAAAATAAGATATAATATGATAAAATAATAAGAGAAACTTGGTGGTGTCACATACATAATAGGTCAATATGTTCCATAGTTACTCAGTGTAAGAGAATGACAATGACTTTGGATTCAGAGTACATGGGCAGATCATACAATCAGTTTGCAACTTCCCTTATTTGCTTAATGTGAAAAATTTTATCTTCAAGATTAAGCAAATAATATACATGCATGCCAATGATTTTAAACAATACTATGACAACAATACCATGACTATAATTTTAAACAATACATTAATAACAAAACAAATTATCAATCCCTTTTTATTTCTCTGAAACATTGGTAGTATGTGTCTTTAGAGTTCAATTACTAAAAAAAAATAATTCGTGAAAAAATGATAATCTTCTAGTTTAAGACTATGTCATATTTTTCTAAACAAATTAATCATGTTAATCTAATAAAGCTTTCTTTTAAAGAAGGGAACAGAGGAAATTTGAATCTGTCAAAACAGATGACAAGTCAAATCTAATTTATTTCATTATCTTCATTTTCTATTATTCATTGCGTTTTTGTTGATGGAATTCATGTATCCTCTTATTCAACAAAAATTAATTTAAAATATTTTTTTAAATTAAAAACAAAAGTTATTTTTCACCCTGGTTATTACTTTTAAATATATGGAGAGTAGGGAATTAAAATTATACAGAGAAACACATAAAATTCACTATATTTTTTTATTAATTTTTTTTAAGATTTTACTTATTGCTTTGAGAGAGATAGAGAGAGTGAGAGAGCAAGAGCAGGGTGAGGGGCAGAGGGAGATGCGATGCAGGGCTCTGGAATCATGACTTGAGCCAAAGGCAAACGCTTAACCAACTGAGCCACCCAGGTGCCCCAAAATTTACTACTTTAAATGGATGTTTGGTAATTGCCAGATTTCATATATTACCTTCATTTTCAATGGTATTGTAGTTAATGATCCAAAGACCTTCATTAAGCAACTAGCCTGCTGTGTGAACACCATGAATTTTATCTGCTTCTTAGCCATCCCAAATACATAATCTAAGTAAAAGCAGAGTGTTTCCAAAGTAACCACTACTTCAAAATCATCTCCTACATACCCATTATTTTTTCAGAACCAACTGATTCTTCAAGTCCTTTTTATCTCAAAGTTTTAGTGCTGATTCTATATGAAAAATAATGGTCAAAAGTAACTTGTGTGTCCCCATTTTTCCTAAGTAATATTTCTGCCAAAATGTTGATTATTCAAGGTGGGATACAACATATAGGAAAATCATCATAAGCAGGTAGCTAAAACTAGGATAAAGACTCTCTATTAAAATTTTCTCTGAGTTTGCTGAAAGCAGGCAAAGAAACAAACAAACAAACAAAACACAAAACTTTATTGAGGTACAGAATGGCTATTTTGGGTTACTGTCCAGATAGTAGCAGGAAAGGAAAAGACTAACTCAGGCAGCTTCCTCAAATCTCATCCTACTGAGAAAGTTTAGATTTGTTTCTTTTCTGTGTTCATGGTTTTTGTTTAAAGAACACAAATAGACAACTTTTACGTGATTTCTCTTTCCGGCCAGTAAATGTCTTGCCATATTATTTCACTATTTTTGTGTGGCTATTTTTGGCACTTTAACAACATGGCAGGGATTAAGTACACAACACCCCACAGCATGAATTTAGCAATGGAAATCAGTAAATGTTCAGCTTTTTAACTCACAATCTTTTACTCCTGTACTAATGGGTTTTCCTCTTATTAATAGCTGTATGTGAGTTTTCCTGTGAGAAGGTCCAGGAAACACTTTATAGTCAAAAGTTTCAAAAAAATAATGTTTAGGCAGAGATCTTAATTATATTTTAGCTTATTTTAATTGAATTTTACTATTTATGTATCCAACTGGTTAAATCATTAAAATGAAAACACAGTAGAAAGTCAACCTTTAGTTCCTATGTTCAAGAGCTTATTTTCCTAAATTCGACAGTATTACGACTATAACACACACAGGCAAGCACTGGTTTTTTTTTTTTTTTTTTTTTTAGGATTTATGTTTTCTTCCAGAGATTTCTTTTAAGGCGTATGCAATAAAACACAAGCATATATTATAATTTTCTCTCCTTCTTTACACAACAGAACATACACTCTACGTACTATTCTGCTTATTTTGGAGACCTCTCTATATCAGAACAGAAACAACTTCCCCATTGTACTTGACAGGTGCACAGCATTTTTATTGTATGAACGTGAATTAATTTATATAACCAGCACCCCAAAATTGATTACATAATTGTTTCTAATCTTTTGTTAAAATAAATGATGCTACAGTGGTTAATCTTGTACAAATGTCATTTCATGCATGCTATTACATCTTTCAAGTGAGTCCTCAGATAAGAAATGGTATTTCCATTAGCAAATGTTACAGATATTTCCAAATATCACTCTATATTTTCAGTCCTAAGAATTTTACCAATCTGCACACCCACGAGCAATATATTAAAGTGCTTCTCTCCCCAGAGCCTTGCAAAGTAAATGTATTATTAAACATTTACTTTTTTTTTTTGTCAATTGGATATATCTGTCATTCTCAGTCCTATCAGACCCAATGCTTCTTTTTTATTAGAAAAGAAATTGTAATGCTCTCCTGTACTATGCTGGAGTGAAATCACTCTGTACCTCTCTATCTACATAATTTCAAAATTAAATAAATGCATTGCTCTAATATAAGGGGAAAATTAAATAAATTTTTAAGAAAATGTGTTTCCATATGTGAATATACAGAAGGGCCTACAAAAGAAGTCATAATTAAGTACTCAGATGTGGGTACTAAGTAGAATTAGTAATTTGGCAGAGATATGTTGGTAACTCAGACACCTTCCATGAAGATGGCATGACTGATATGATATTGCAAAATTGTGGACCACTCTTGATAAAGTTGTAAAAATGAATTAGACATTTCTATTGATTCATAAGGTAGTTATATTACTAAGATGTTCAGTGTAAGATAAATCCCCTCCTTTAAGTATTTAGTGCAAATACAAAACCTGATAGAGATTATTAAACTCAGATAATTATAAGCAACTCTTTTTAATATGTGAATGTCCGGCAAAATTTTGAAACTTGTGTGGAACACTAGCTTTTTTTTTTTTCCCTTTATGTGACTATAACTCTCATTTCAGGAAATCTAGCATCAATGCCTCTATTAACTACAATCTGTTGTCCCTTAAATCATTTCACCTACTAAAAATACCCAAACTTTCAAGAGTTTCCTTTTGTAAGTAAAGCTAGTATAATGGATGAAAATACTATCTTTGAGAATTTTAAATTTTCTTTATTTTATTAAGAGAGAATTTGGTATTTGTTCATAGATTTAAAAAACATTTATTTCCCTTTTGTGACCTGTCATTTTTACTTTTACTCATATTTATTAGAAAGTTGGTATTTTTCTAACCATTTTCCATATATAATAGAGATTAGTTCTTTGTGGTAGAAGTTGCAAAATTTTCCCAGTTTTTCTTACTTTTAACCCTAAATGTTTTTTGCTGTTCCCCCCCATCCCCAGAACCTTGGTTTGTGTATTTCATTGTTTTATCTTCTGCTTATTTTTTAGATTATTTTGGTGGTATTTTTTCTAACTTTTTCAGGAGGCTGATTTTATGTTTCATTTTTAATTATTAGAGGGAGTATTACATTTTATACATTTTCTCTGAGTACAGCTTAAGCTCCATGCTGGAAATAATGTGTTTATTTTTGAATTTGTTCCAAAAATCTAAAATCTCAATTCTTATTTCCTCTCTGACCCAAGAATTGCTTAGAAAGCATTTTGAAATTTCCTAAGTAAGAGTTATTTTGAATTTGTATTTTGTTAAAAGTTTCTAATGCCATGCGCTGTGGAGACAAAATATTTTATGTGTGGCTTTTCCTTTTTTGTAAATTATTCATAATATCTTTATGGCCTAATATAGAAGAATGTACCATATAGCTGTCTAAGATAGATGATAGATGATAATAGATTAGATAGATAGATAGATAGATAGATAGATAGATAGATAGATAGATAGATAGATACATGATAGATAGATACATGATAGATGATAAATAGATGGATAGATAGATACCTAATTAGTTGTATTATTTATATATGTGTCATTAGTGTATCTTCTCAGTTTACTGTTTATTTTTATTATATGCATCAGTCATTATAAACAGTGATAAAAGGAACACGTTTCCTCTTCTACATCTCTCCTCTCTTCACTGACAATTTTAGTGGCTAATATTGGGTTTTGAGTGTTTACCTTTGTACTGTTAATATGCTTATATTTCTACTACTCTACTTGCTAGTTTTAGAAGTTATGCTCTTAGAGACTGGACATTCAGCAAACACATCTACCTCCTCCTCCTTTTCTCCTCCTACCTTACCCAACTTTTTTAAAATGCATCACCTCTACAAAGTCAAGGCATATAACATTTACATTCAACTTTATGTATGGATAGATATACTTTGCAGCAAAATATTCTCAATATTCATAAGAATCATTTTGTGATAGTTTTTTCAAGCATATGTTGTCCTCTAGTATTTTCTTTACAAATATCCATGACAATACAGTTTCCTAAGTTTCTCCATATTTATACCTGTTTATCTTGACATTTTTACTTACCATAGATTTGAGTGATTTCTTACTGAGAATTGACCTTCCTTCAGATAATAGCTAGAAAATCTAGATAATTTCTGAAAACCATCTGCAGATGCTGGATATCATGAACAAATGTCAGCAGAATTTGGAGAGCAGTCAATACTTGGGAAAAGGAACTAACCATAGAAAAGTTTCTTGTTTTTACAACTGTTCACCTGAAAGAAAGCCATAGTTAGTTCTGTGCATGGAGGCTAAAATCCTGATAGAAAACCTGCACTTTTTCCAGACTTCAGACCTAGATGACAGAGTTTGAAACAAGCACAACAGCTGTAAAATGACAACAGTATTCACAGAAAGGAGATATTTTGAGTTGAGAAGTTTCCAAATCTCCATATAAACTCTGTCCAGATATACGTCTGATCACTGAACCACGCATGGGGCACACTCAGCTCAAACCAGCTAAAAAATTAAAGAACTATATTGTGATTTGAGTTTCTGCAGAAGAAATTTAGTTTGCATCTAAGTCCAGCCAAGCTAAGTGCCTGCTAAAATGAAGAAACAAACAGAAAATTCTTCGGAGGAATATAGCAGAGTGCTATATGAGACACTGATCTTCAGGGAATAATGAAGAACATCAAAATAGCAAACGTTCAGGTAAATATATTCCTCTAAGTACATTTTAAACTGTAGGTCATATTTAAAACAAAACCTATATTAATGTTTTATGGGATGTTTTAACCTATATAGATGTAATCCTGAAGTATAAAGCATAAAGAATGGGGTAGGTGATAAATGGACTTAAATCATTGTAAAGGTCTACATTTTACTTTCAGTAAAGTAACATTCACTCTAAATAAATTGAAATCTAAGTATGTATATTGTAATTTCTAGAGAAATTATGTGTGCTGTTTGATTTCGTCTTCTTTCCTGATTAATAACTGGTAACTTAAATATTTCATTCCTTTATTCTTTCTCTCTCCCTTGACTTTTACGTTAATATAATAATTCTGTTGATTTTATTTAAGCCAGTGCAAAATATTTCATCACGATTTTATTTTCTATTTGTCAATATTTCTATGTTTTCTGTTAGTCTTCATCACCTTAGTAATTTTGATCCCCTTTTCATCTTCTGTATTAAAATAGCTTTGTGTCAAAGGTTTCTAGTTCTTTTGTATTACTAATCACAAGTTGGAGTTTCCTGGGTTAAAGAAGTTCCCTGGGAGTGGACTGGGAAAGTGTCTACGTGGACTTCCTTGTTTCTGCTGTCTCAGGGACCATATGGAGGATTCTTTATATTGCTGTGTTATCCATGCTCCTTTATCCATGCAACTGGAGCAGAGGAAGGAGCAAGTGATTTGTTTTTCCACATCAAGATAAGATGCTCATCTGCAGGACAATGAATTTTTGTTGGAGATCTCTGAGATGTTCTACTGCTTGGCCTATCCTCTTCCTCCCACACAGCTTGTACACAAACTCAACTCTGAAGAAACTTATATACATTTTGGAGTGTACAGATTATAGATCTCTCAATTCCTCTAAAAACAATGTTGACCATGTTTTTTGTTTGTTTGTTTTCTTATATTTCTGTTGTTGTTTTTGGTTGTTCTCCAGGAAAGAAAGGGGACAATGCTGACTCACAGAGTCATGTTTACACGGGAATGCAATACTATCTTACATTAATATAAGTGCATTGCTTTTTTTCCTCTTTAATGAAATTAGTGTACTATGTTAATTTTCTTTTGAAAAAAATTTATAGCATTTTAGTCATTTACAATCTGGACCATCTCAAAAAAAACACAAAAAACAAAAAACCCACAACTACCTGTTTTTTGAAGACAGTTTTATTCCCTAGTTTGAAATAGAACATTGGATTTAATAAGGCATTTTATTTTTAAGAGATACATGTTGACTCTGTTATAACAAAACAGGAGAATATTTATGATGAATTAAACTCTCTTGAGTGTTTTCTTCCACTTTGAGGTAAGAACCAATAATAGTTTAAACTGTCCACATTGTAGGAGAAAGAGTTTTTGAGTGATTAATAATGGTATAAGTTTCTTCTCTTTCACTTTGCCTGCTAAACTTTTCCTGGTAGACTAAGGATCAAAGTAACTCCTAATTATGAATCAGTAACCTAAATATGGTATTTTAGTTATTTCACTTAACTTACAAGATAAATAAGCCTTATTTTACAGAGTGTGCATGTGTTGGGGGTACATTTCTATAACACATTTATAATATTCCAAATATATACTTCTTGTTCACATTTACAGCTGTCTCTTTGCAGAATAAGGATCAATAATCATCTGACTGACTTTTAAAAGAGAAAGATAAAGAGCAAAATCCAAGGAAAGCCCACACTAACACACAATTGGAAATAGAATTTGAATGTTTTCCAAACAGGCAATTGTAGCTTTCCTTACATGCAGCATTTTCATTAAATAGATTCCTTGGTAATAAATTGTATATTTACAAGGGCTTTGTTTGCAGTGTCCCTTTGAGATGATACATCAAGTTCAGAAGCATCAATAAAAGTGACTTTAATATCCAGGAAAATACTGATGCAGCTGTTTGTTTTCTAAGAGTGCCAGTGACTCATAAATAACAAATATATACCTTGGGCAAAGCGGCTATATTATCCTTTCTATGATTCTAATACCAGTAAATCAGTTACCGACTTCCTATTTCCTAGAAAATATGTCTGCTAGTTCCAGACAACGTTCAAGTCTAAACAATAGCACCAGAAACAAAAATCCTTTACCAAACAAGTGATATTTCCAAGTTGAAGGAAGTTTAACTATTTTTTAAGTCATTCTGGAAATTTTGAGTAATTTCAGAGTTTTAAGATCTCATTATTTAAGGAAGAAGAATGCTTAATCAGCCTCACCTGGAAAGAGTCAACCAAAATGGAATTAAACAAAAGGAACTATGCCTAAAAATACAGAAAAGAATGATATCTTGAATTTAATAAGCCACTTTTTAAAGAGGTAAATGTGTTTATACATTTGTTTTTATAAAATCCCTATTACATTTGTAGAGGTAGACATTATTGCCCTAGGGGAAATAGGCACTTTTATTAGTAGTCACAGAGTCCTAAGTGGAGTCTGAACTAAAGTATAAGAGAATCAGCCCCCAATCTAGTGTTACATTAAGAGTATACTGTGTTATATTTTTAAATAGGTGAAAATGTACGACCACTATCCACATCACCCCAAGGCTGCTTAACTATGTAAACAAAAAGTTTGCTCATATAGGTTCCAGAAGTTTACCTGCTTGGTTAGCTTTGCAAAAACAACTCTCCAATGCCTTTATCAAATCTCTTATGTCCTTGATCCAACAAGTATATTTCTCAGCTACATTCTTTAGTTTGTATGGCCTTCGTAACTTTCTTTTTACTGTGACTCCATTTCTTCCCCTTATCTTAAAAAGAATCACATTGAAAAATGTCCTATTGGTCACAATTTCACTGGTAATTTTCCAGAAAAAAAATGAATAAACCATGTCTCTGAATAGAAAAAAAGTAACACTCAAGGTTGATTATGATGAAAACATAGCATAACAACATAACATAAGAGCAACATAACATATAAAAAGAGAAGTTTGTTTTCCAAACTTCCCAACTTGGCTTTCTGTACCCTTTTGTTTCTTTTTATCTGTCCTTAGTGATATGTACGTCTCTCCTTTCTTATTGTTCTTAGTATTTCCTTCTCTATGGGAAGAATGTTGAATATTAATTATATTTTAGTTTGAAAAGTATTTCAACATTTCTCATCTTCCAAGGGTATTTTTTATGACACGCTTTCACTCCTGCTAAAAAGTTGCATTGATCTCACGGCACTTGGGACAAAAGATTTGAGAGTCAAGATGCTTTCCCCAGTAATCCTGAACTCAAAGCCCACAGAGGTTGGTTCATCTGCCTGAATAGTAGGACTCGTTTCCCGTTAGCTGTTCTAGTAGTAATGCACTACTCCCTATAAAGTTCTTTGAAATTATTGTGAATAAAGTCATTATAATGGTGAATATTATCCTCACTTAAAGGGAAATTCATTGACCTTAAATATTTAATTTTAAATTAGTCTGAGTATACTTTGTAATCCAGTATCTTATGTTTAACACTGCCATTTGTTTCATTTATAACAACGTATGGTAAAAGAAAAAATATTTGTGCGTGTTAAAGTAGAGTCAGAGCTGATGAGATTATTGGGTTAGGAAGGGGAAGCTAGTTATTGAATTATAAATTCCATAATTGGATCTGTCTGGCTCTCTGTCCTCTGAGTGCAAAGCTGGGACATTAAACACTTCTGCTCACCCTCTGGATCTGAGCGTTCCATATCGGTCACATTATCAGCAGGCTTTTTACTTTTCTAAAACACTGAATCTCTGGAGACAGCTTACTATAAAGAAAAACTTAAAAAACATGGAATCTTCATCTATTTCTGTTAAAAAAAATTGTATCATCAAAAGTCCTTTTTCTGGTAAGCTTAATATAAAGACATCAACATGCACAGCTGTCACCTTGGAACTTTCCTATTTTTATGTACAAAATCAGAGTGCTTTCTCTGTGAGATTATTTCAGAAAGTAGCTATAGAAGATAAACCTACCTAATGAATGTTTTTAAAAATTCAAACTTTCCATTGTTAGGGTTTCAAAAAAGAGACAGATTATAAATCTATTATTGGAGTTAAGCTTTTTCAATGTTCAGACATCAAACCTAAAATCATACGATGTTTTACAATAATATAAGTACTTAATAGAAATGCAATAGATATCTTTGAACCTCTCTCTTTTTAATGTATCATTGAATTGAGTTCTGTAGGAATTTATCTTCATTCATATCTATTATTGATATCAGTTTCTAGTGTAGAACTGTCTTAAAAATCATTATACCAAACATCTAATTTGCTCCTAGTAAGTGCCACATGCTTTTGCATTTGATCTTCTGTTCCATACCACCTAAATGTAGACAGTATTAGTCCCAATTCACAGACAGAGAAACTGAGATTCAGAAAAGCAATATAAATTGCCAACATCACATGAAGGGCCAGCTTTTGGGTTCATTGATTTCCTCTATTGATTTTGTGTTTATAATTTTATTGATTTCTGCTCCAATTATTAATAATTCTTTTCTTCTGTTAGCTTTTGGGCTTGCATTGCTCTTTTCCTCTCATTTTCTGAGAAGGAAGCTTACATTATTGTATGCAGATCTTTCTTCTTTTCTAATACATACATTCAATGCTCTAGGTTTCCTTCTAAGCAAGGCTTTCACAACATTTCATAAATTTGAACAAACTGTATTTTCATTTTCATTTAGTTCAAATAATTTTTAAAATTTCTTTTGGGACTTCTCCTTTGACTTAGGTGTTATTTTGAAGTGTGTATTTAATCTCCAAATATTTTGGAATTTTCCAGCTATCTTTCTATTTTAATTCTGTTATAGTCTGAGAACATACCTTATATTATTTCTATTTCATTAAATTTATTAAGCTATGTTTTATGGCTCTATTCTGTCTTTGCAAATGTTTCATGTGAACTCGAGAAGAATGTGTATCTTGCAGTTATTAAATGAAGTATTTTATAAATGTCAATTAGATTCCTTTGATTGGTGTTGCTATTCAGTTTAACTGTATCCTTCCTAATTTTCTGCGACTTGATCTATCAATTACTGATAGAGGTGTTTGAAATGTTCAACTATAATAGTGGGTTTGTTTATTGCTTCTTGAAGTGATAATCACATTTTGCCTCACATATTTTGATGTTCTGTTGTTAAATGCATACCAGTTATGGATTAAAATGTCTTCATGGAGAATCAACCCCTTTATCATTCTGTTATGCTTGTTTTCTTCCTGATAATTTTCCTCATTCTCAGGTCAACTTTGTCTAAAATTAACGTAATTTCTCCAGGTTTCTTTTGAGGAGTGTTACCATGGTACATTTTTCTCCATTTGTTCATTTTTAATCTCTTTGTGTTTTATATTGACAGTGGGTTTCTTATAGCCAATGTATATTAGGTCTTTTTTTTTTTTTTTAGATCCACCTGACAATCTCAGTTTCTTAATTGGTGTATTTAGATCATTTACATTTAAAGTGATTATTAATGTAATTGAATTAATATCTGCCATATTTTTAACTATTTTTTTTATTTATCACACTTCTTTGTTTCCTTTTTCTCTTCCTTTTTCTGCCTTCTCTAGTTTTGATGAACATTTGATAGATTCCATTTTCTCTCATCTCTTAGCATATTAAGTTTACTTTTTTTTCATTTAAATTTGGCGATTGACCTAGAGTTTGTCATATACTTTTAAACTAACCTAAGTCCACTTTCAAATAACACTGCCACTCCATGGCTAGTGCAGATAACTTACAACAGATTATTCCCAATACCTCCCTCCAGTCCCTTATAATATTGCTGTGGTTTATTTCGCTTATCCATAGGAACACACATTATTTCTATATTATTTTGAACTAACAGTTACCTATCATATAACTTGAGAATGAGGAAAATAAGATTTTATTTTACCTTCATTTATTCCTTTTCTGATACTCTTTCCTTCTTTATGTAAATCCTGAGTTTCTGATCTATATCATTTTTCTTCTTTTGTAAGAACTCCAGAGCGATATTTATTGTAAGGCAGGTAACAAGTTCTCTCAATTTTTGTTTGTCTGAGAAAGTTCCTTTTTCTTCTTCCCTTTTGAGGAGCAATTTTGCTAGATACAGAAGTCTAGATTGGTAGGTTTTTACTTTCAACACTTTAAGTATTTCACTTCACTATTTCATTTTTGTTTGTATGGATTCTGATAAGAAATCTGGTACATTTTTATTTTTCCTCTATAAATAAGGTTTTATCTTGCCTCATCCCCCAGCTTCTTGGCTCATTTCTACATTTCCCTTTGTTTTTGGTTTTCTGGGATTTGATTATGATATGCCTAACCATAGATTTTGGGGTATTTATTAAAGTGTAGAATACAGTTCTTTGTTATGGTGATTGTTCTGGTAATATTTCATGAAAGGTACTCTATCTGGGGGCAGTATTCAAAATATCAGCTTTTCCCCTCATCATGCCCATCTCTGATGTTTACCCTGAGAACCTGGTAAAGCTCCTGGAGGTGATACCCACAAAAGTGTAGTACCATCCCCAAGACTGCACACCCAGGAATTTCTCACAGTCAACCAGGTCCACACTCAGCCTTCAGCAATTTGTCAAAGTTATCATGAATACAGTGTTTCTATCAGTTACTGTCTCCAGTGGTATCTGTTCCCAGTAAGCTCATCTTGACTATGAGTTCTGTGTTTGCCTGTCTCCAGATTTCAAGGTGGCATTATGCCCTGTGACCTCAATTTTCTGATAGATCTAACAAAGAGCATTGAGTTTTAGTTTGTTCACCTTTCTTCTTGTTGTGAGGACAGGAGTGATGACTTCTAAGTTCCTTATTTGCTGTAGCTGAAACAGGAAGGCTGACCTAACACTTTTGTTGAATGTTATAACCGGCTATCAATATTTAGAGGCTGAAGATTGTGAACAATTTTAAGCTGAATCAGGAATGCCTGGGTGGCTCAGTCAGTTTAGCATCTGCCTTTAGCTCAGGTCATGATCCCAGAGTCCTGGAATAGAGTCCCACATTGGGCTCCTTGCTCAGTA
The DNA here is from genome assembly GCF_011800145.1 of Mirounga leonina. Taxonomy (NCBI): domain Eukaryota; kingdom Metazoa; phylum Chordata; class Mammalia; order Carnivora; family Phocidae; genus Mirounga; species Mirounga leonina. The sequence continues at coordinate 823,058 of NW_023270442.1, read as the reverse complement.
GAGAGACTGCTTCTCCCTCTGCCTGCCACTCCCCTGCTTGTGCTCTCTCACCCTCTCTCTCTCTGACAAATAAATATATAAATAAAATCTTTAAAAAAATTTTAAGCTGAATCAAGTAGTAATATGATGATAGCAAAATCGTAACACATAAAATTTTTAATTTTTCCCCCAAATTATAGTTCAAGATTTTTTGTTTGTTTGTTTGCTTTGGTCTTTTCATTTGTTGGTGTGTTTTATTCCTATTAATTTGTATATTCTATGAAAGTAGGATTGCTTCTTATTCTTATTTGTTATCATCATAATAACTAGCACTAGTAAAATAAACATTGGTTGAGCTGAATCAAATTGAAATAAATTATGTTGAGATGTATACTTTGCTCTGATTATTACCTTACCATTTTTTATAAAGATTGATACAGTGGATACAAAAGTGGATCTTTGCTTATTTGCAACAAATATCAAAAATAATGCTTAAGTCACTTTCTTCTAGTTCATTAAGAAAAGCCATTATAAACCAAACAAGACAATCTAATTACATTTAACTTATATATTATTGTGCTCACTTCTTCGATGATTATTAGATTTACATAGGCTCATAGAACTACTTCAAGCTATATGATATTAAATATATTTAATATAGTTAATGTTAATATTAACTGTAAGTATAAATTAAATAACTTTTACATGCCTTTGTTTCTTTACATTTGATAAGAATGAACATTTTTACTTGTATCATTTAAGGGTGTGGGCATCTGCATGTCCTCAGCTCCCTCACTGTATTCTCTGGGAAATCAAAGCAAAACCTTTTCATGTTTTCTTTGTTATTTCATTACCTTTTTTTGACATTCATCATTTCTTATACTTTCAGCAACAAATTTCAGTTCTCTAAAATAATGAAATTTTCACATACAGGTTATCCAGTATTCTAGAACAAAATGGTAGGTATTTTTTCTCTCACTTTAAGGAAATATATATTTATATACTGATATATATGCATATATATGTTTATACATATCCTAATTTATGTGACCATATAGTGAGTGTGTATACACACACACACACACACAAACACAGTAAGACTAGCATGTTTACTTGTGCCGGGACATACCTGTGCCTTAAAGCTATACCTCTTTGAATATAAGGCAATATGCTAACCTGTTATCACAATTCCCAGTCACATTTAACTATGCAGCCTATATTTTATTTATACTGATAAGTCTGATGCAAATAAAAGAAACATATTAAAGAAGTAACAAGATTTGATAACTAGTTTTATGTACTGAAACTGTGTTTTGTTTTTTTTTCCTTTTTGAACAGAGGCAATCATATGCTTTATGTATCTACCTTCTATTCATTTCTAAGCGATACAAGAATAGTGTTTTCTTCCTTTTTCTTTAAATTTTAAATGGAATTAATAGCATGTAGAACCTTTCTGAATATTGCAAAACAGGGAAATTATGCATGTGGCTAATTGTAACAGGTGTGTTTTTACAAATACAACCCAAATGCAGCTTTATGAAATCATTTCTTTCTATTAAAATAGAAATGCATCAAAAAAGAAAATGAAATATCTAAATCCATCTCTTTCTTCATGATTAACAAATCAAGCCTATCTCTCATGAAGCACCATCTGCTCTCTCAAGCACATTTATAGATAACGCTTACCAAAACTGGAGGGGATTATGGGGAAGCAAAAAGAAACAACAATAAAAGTAGCTTAATGAAATTTTATGACAAACTAGAAAGGAAGAACATATTATCTTTCAAAATAATATCCCTGAGCTTTCGATAGGCAAAACCAATATTTGCCAAAAAATATTTATATATCTTAAACATAAAGCAATCCCAGAGTTGTTGATGTAAATAGGACTTGGCCAGAAAGCTGCATTTATGAGGAAATTGAATGATGCTTTATCAATTATACCTAATTTTATATAAACAAATAAGTTGCTGGCAAAGATGAAATATAAGTCACATTGTTGAAAACTTTCTTATATTGATCTATTGATGTAAATTACAGTTCGCAATATCATATTTCCTTTCCTGGTGGATGAAATTCACAATTGTTTTTTACATCTTTGCTTTGAGTTTCCTTACATCTTTCCCATCTGTAAATTACATTAATACCCCGATAAGTTAACATATGACAAGTTGTAATGACTTTTCAACTTCTAAACACATAACTTTAAGGCTATCACTATCCATCTACATTGTGTCTGTTCTTGCAGTGTCCTCTCATGAAGGAGGACTGGACATACCTGCTCTGTGGGACATGTAATGAATTGTGATTTGGAATTGTTGGGAAAGAAAATTTCATGCATGCAGCCTTTGGACCCCAACTTGGTCATATTAAAATGGGCTCTGGGCCTGGAGCACATTGCCTACCAAGGGATAAAGGCTCTGAACAGCCTACTGGACTTTTTGTCTCATCTCAGAATATCACTTCGAGTTTCAGACACAATGTATACTCTGTTGTTCTGCTTAAATGTGTGTGTCGTATGGTACCTGGCCAGCCCCACTACTATATCCCTCCCTTGTGGGGAAGGCATGGGGTCTTTCTGCTGCAGTATGAAAGGAATATGTGCAGACCCATTCCCTTGCATCAACTGCTGAGAGGGACCCAATGACCATAGGGGCCCCACATCCCCTACTGAAGGTTGGTCTTGCTCTTTGTCTTCTTTATGTGGGTAAATCATTGTTCCATCCAGTGTTTGACTATGTTGCGTTTTCCTTGGACTCTGACACCAGGATGCAATGGGCAGAAGTGCATGGCCTTTACAATAGACCATAAAGGACACTTGCTCAACACAAATGATCCAGTTTTATTGGTCAGTGTATGGATTCTCATTTTCTTTTATCCCCAGCCTCTGTGATTGTGGAAACTAGTGTTGAGATAGAGCCTTGTCAGCCTGGGTTCCAAAATAATAGCAATGAGTAATCCTCCATGCTTACCTACAATGGATGTGTAACATGAACAAGAAATAAACTGTATCAATTGGAGATACTGAGCTTTTTTGTTCTGTTTTGTTTTGTCTGTTTTCCTAAAGAGAGAGTGTGTGCCTGCATGCATGGAGCATGGGAGGGTGGGGGCGCGGAGGGTAAGGGAGAGAGAATCCTTAGCAGGCTCCACACCCAGCATGCAGCTCCATGCAGGGCTCTGTCTCACGACCCTGAGATCATGACCTGAGCAGAAATCCAAAGTCTGATGCTCAACCAACTGAGCCACCCAGGCGCCCCTGTTTTGTTTGTTTTTTAACCGTTGCCATCCTGAACTTTCCTAGATGATATAATAACAGAGTTTCCCATGGAGATATTTGAAACAGTAATTCATAAGGAGCCCCATTTTCCATATTGCTCACTGAGTTCTACACTTGCCTCTCTGTCATAGACATCATAACAGTTTTGTCAAACACATCAAGTTTGTTTTAACCTCAGGGCCCCTAAACATGTTCTATCTTTATTCAGAATGTTCTCATTCTGGATTTCAACAATGCTCATTCTCTCATCTCAGTTCTGAATTCCAAGACATCTTTCCAGAGGGATTGTTCTTGACCACTCTATTTGAAAAAGGTCCCTTTACTCCCTTTACCCAACCATAGTCCATCACTTCACTTCACTTTGTTTAGCTACTTATGAGTCTTCCACCTGCACTGCACTGTGTACTTAAAAAAAAAAGAGATGCCCTCTAGTCTTATTTATCATTATATTTCCTGGAACAGTTTCTATGTAGCTGATGCCAGCCCACACAGAGACACACACACACATTATTGAATGAATAAATGAACAGATTGCTTGGAAACTTAATGTATTCACAGCTCATGAAGAAAGCATTAGTATAGCTGATTCTCATAAATGGGCAACATCTATAACTTACAATTAGCACTGTGGCTGGAGGAAAAGAAGACCTTCAGCCTTCCAGCAGAGGGGCCAGTCTCTGCCTCAACACTGGCTTAGGACTTCTCTCTTTCCATTCCTCCGAAGAGAATACCTAAATGATGATTTTAAAAATATTTTTCTTCTGCTATTATAAGTTTTAGCTGGCCATTATGTAATGGTGAACTTTAGAAAAGGGAAAAGTGGCAGTTAATGTTTACTAATTATCAGTTATGTGTCAGAATCTTTGCTGAATCATTTACATATTGTATCAGAATTCTCACAACACTGTCTTGAAGTAATTATTACTTTAACTGCCTAAAGAAGTGGAAACTAAGTCTCCAAGGTACCAAATGTCTGTCTTCACATCATACCACTAACATAAAGTCAAATGATTTTAAAATGGTGTTTCTCCAAGTGTATTTTCCAGACCATCAGCATGAGTTTTGCCTGAGAACTTTCTAGTGATGCAAATTTTTGGATTCTACCCCAAACCTACTAAATCAAAAACTGTGGATGAGGTCCAGCCATCTGCATTTAACAAGTCCACTAGATAATGCTGATATACATGAACATTGGAGAACCACAGTTTTAAAGCAACAAATCCCGATATTTACATAGTAAGCATAACTAGAAAATTTAGACCATAAAGCCACAATGAATTTTTAAAATACTTATAAAAGTTGTCCTAATTGTGGTAACTCAAATAGGTGTGCATATACTATGACAACACTGTGGCTTCCAGTATTAGGTTAATGGGCTATGGTTTCCAAATTACACCAATATTAACCCAGTAAATAGGAATAACTACATAAAATCCTATAGTTTCAAGACTTTTAGTAAAAGGTTTGATGTCAGTGAGAGGGACAAGAGCTAAAATAATTATGCTACTGGAACTAATTTGCCATCAAGATGCAGCATTAAGAGCCAGTGGGGGTTGTGGAAGAACTCGTATTTAGGAGCTTCTGCATTTGACCTACTGAGAAAATACTAGTCTTTAGCTTAGAGCTTGGTTGCATGCTGGAAAGAAACAGCTTAATTGGTCCTTAAAAGTCCCAGGACAGGTAATATGTTAATTTGACATTGTCAGAAAAAGTACGATTTAGGTTATATCATTCACTTTCCTTTGTAAACGGCAAGACTGGGTCTGTTCAGTGGACCACAGTTTTAATTTGTGTAAGAAAGTAAAAGCCTCAGGCTCAGACCTAGAAAAATACATATTTTTCTCTTCAAGAATAATTTGATAACATTGTATTTACTTTTCTGATTTAAAGATTTTTTTCTAGGCCCTCTTCAAGTTATCTCCAGGCTGTACCCCCATATCTATCTCTTAGGACTGCCATATATTAATTCTTTTAGGCAAATTTGGGCTCTTCATTGTATATTAAGCCTTCTGACACATAAGCATTTCCATGCCTTTGGTTATCTTTACTGTTTTTCGTTATTTTTTTAATTATTTTGTCTTCTTGGCTAATTCTAGCTTTTTGGCATAATACTAGATAGCACCGTTCAGCCATCACTTCCCCAAATTTTAAAAAGCACTTGCCATTTGGAAATCATTATTATTAAATGAATGTTACATTTTTACAGTTCTCCAAAGATTCCAATAGTTTTAACTTTTTTTTTAAGGATTTACTTTATTTATTTTAGAGTGAGAGTGAGAGAGAGAGAGCACGAGCTGGGGGGAGAAGCAGGGGGAGAGGGAGAGAATCCTCAAGCAGACGTCCTGCTAAGCACGGAGACTGATGAGGGGCTCTATCCCAGGACCCTGAGATCATGACCCAAGCCAAAATCAAGAGTTGGACACTCAACCAACTGAGCCACCCAGGCGCCCCCCAATAGTTTTAAATTACTTCCTGTGTATGGTATTTTTCTTCATATTTATTATAAGGACTTTGCTGGAAACTGTTTACATATCTTTAAATATTGGGTGCCTGGGTGGCTCAGTTGGTTAAAGCGACTGCCTTCGGCTCAGGTCATGATCCTGGAGCCCCAGGATCGAGTCCCACATCGGGCTCCCTGCTCAGCAGGGAGTCTGCTTCTCCCTCTGACCCTCCCCCCTCTCATGTGCTCTCTCTCTCTCTCATTCTCTCTCTCAAATAAATAAATAAAATTTAAAAAAATAAATAAATAAATATTAAGTGCTACATCTGAAATGAGGAAAAAAGCTGAAAATTATTACATGTAAAGTATAATCTTTTCTTATTTTCCAAAAATAATGTTTATGTGAGGTTTCATAATTCTTTGTGAGGGACTATACTATTGTTCCCTAGGTTAAGCATGGTTATTTTCTAGTGTGTCAGATCTGCCTCTTTACTAAAAATTAAAAATAACTTGCATGACTATTTTAATATTTAAGTCCCAAGTTTCTTTTTAGAATATTCACTATAATGGGAGATGACTAAATGTTATATTTGACCATGCCAATGCATGCTTATTAAAATTAGTTTGTCCATTTGACTAATTTTATTTCCATGCATATATTGGAGGATTAAATGCAGATGCATCAGAAATAAAAAAGACAGAAGATGTCTTGAAATTACAATTAACATTATTTTACGGTGCTTTTCATTGCAGCTAATTTTCTGATGTTCTTTTTCTGTGACAAAATTACTCAATACATAATGGAGTACATCAAGAAACACTTAGAAATATTTTATTTTATTTTTATTATTTTTTTAAGATATTTTTTATTTATTTATTTGACAGAGAGATAGAGAGCACAAGTAGGCAGAGTGGCAGGCAGAGGGAAAGGGAGAAGCAGGCTCTCTGCTGAGCAGGGAGCCCGATGCGGGGCTCAATCCCAGGACCCTGGGATCATGACCTGAGCCGAAGGCAACCGCTTAACCAACTGAGCCACCCAGGCGCCCCGAAATATTTTATTTTTTAAATACTTTTTTTCTTCTTCTATTTTCCATCTTTTCTTTTCTTTTTTATTGCAAAGAATCAAAGGAAGCTGCATTTTAGACATATGAGTTGTTTTATAAAGAAAACTGGAATACATGTATCATACATGTACATAATATATACGTAGGTATATATACAGTTGAAGAACTAAGACCCAATATTCACTTATATACTGAACTATTATAATTGCAATTTCCCCCCCAAAATGTTAAATTATTCCTTACAGTCCTATTAGTTATATAGAACAATTTTTTTTATTTGTTTGTTTTCCATGTACAGATGAGAAAAGTGATGTCACAGTTATCTTATTTTCTTCCTCCTAGAGCTAAAAAACTGGCACACAGTCCCAGGTCTTCTGGCTCAAGTGTGGGGCACTCTTGCTCTAAAACACACCACTTCTCTCATCAACGTATATGTGACTGAAGGATGCACTGGGAAAGATCACAAAAATGTGGCCACAAGACACTGAATCATCTTGCTTTTTAATCTATTTCTATTTTTGACTGTTAAGGTCAAATCAGAGTCTCATCTGTAATAAAGATATAAATACATTTTTATATCTGGGCTTATTTTTAGCACAAAATATTGCTGTCATAGGATCTGATATGTAGATCATCTGTTGAAGTTTATGTGCTGATATTTAGCATAATAACTGATTTATTTTTTCCATGGATGGGTCAGAGAGAAAAACTGTTAGTTTTATAAACTGTAACTTTGTCAAGGAAAGGCAAGATACCATACAGCTTCAAACCTAATGACTGACTGCTCAAATACATGTCTTTAGCCCCATCAGGTCAATATTTTACAGTGATCAATTAAAATAATAACAGTAATAGACATTTTGAAAAGAGGTAGTTTGATTTTAATTGTTTATCTCCATTGGTGTTACCAATAATGTTCTAGATCCTATGATGTTTCTAATTTTTTCAAAAATGTAGGATGATACTAATGTTCTCAGTATCTTACTAAAAAGTTCCATTTAATTCATCTTTGAGTTCAAGAAATATTTATGGCATATAATGTGTTGGGCTTATAGTTATACTTCTCAAAATCATGGGTTCTGGGTGAGCTAACGATTCTGTTTTGTGGGATTTTCCTCTTGCCACTATGGTCATAAATAACTTTATCTTATTTATCTCCTTTTCTAAAGGCTTGCTTTGCTTCTTTGTTGAGAATAGACTGGAAGAGGTGAAGGAAAAAGGCAGGAAGCCTTCTTTGCGGCTATTGCAGTCATTCAGGTATGAGATGACCACCTGAATGGAGTGAAAATTAGTCAGGTTTTGGATAGGTTCTGAAGAAGAACCAAAGTAATTCTTGGAGATTGTGAGAAGAGAAAAATAAGGGCCAAAGGTGAGGATTTGCCCTGAGCCAAGAAATTGCTGATGTTAAAGCAGGTTTGGGGAAAGGGAAAAGATCATGGGTTTAGTTTTGCTCTTGCTAACTAGTGATGAGGGATCAGAAGGCAAGCTGAGGACAAAGCACAAGCTGACACCCCGCAACCTCCACCCCCACTCCCAGGTGGGATATCTGTCACATTCCTTGGGCACTCCTGGCTGCCCTAAAGCTAAGGGAAGGAAAAACAAATGGTTAACTGATAGAGATCACAGTCCTCCAGGACCTGAATCTCCATCAGTTTACCAATGTCTTAGTGAAATACAAAGAAAAAGCATTCCTAACAATAGCTTAATTTACAGAGACCCATCTACTCCATTTCCTGGAGCCCTAGCATCATCCTCCCCTCGGTAGTGATGTGGACAGGCAGAAGGAAATGTAAATTTAATTAAATTTCCTTATAACCTGCAGCCAGTCCATTGACAAATACTTGAGAAAGGCAGAGTATAACATCCCTCCAGGAAACTCCCAACTATCTTAATGGTAATGACTTACTAGAGTGGAAAAACAACCTTAGCTTGACAATAGCAAGTCCTCCAGTATGCTGAATCTTCTTTAGCATATGAAAGTCCTTTTGGACACCTCCTTTTGTCCTTACCTCCCCCAACAACCATGTATATAATCAGTTACTCCTCACCACCCCAGTGCCCAGTGCCGCAGCTCTTTCTGCCGGTGGGTCCTGTCCCGGTGCTTTAACAAAATCACCTTTTTGCACCAAAGACATCTCAAGAATTCTTTCTTGGCCATCGCTCCGGACCCCAGCCACACATCTTTCCTACTTCAATAGGGTGGCATATAGAGAGACTGGATATATGAACCTGAGAATTGTTGGCAGAGATTGCACAGTCGTGGCATGGGCAGGGCCTCAAGTGCATGGGGTTTCATAGAAGAAAATCAAAGTCTAGGTCCTAACCCTAGCCTCATCCTTAACTCTAGCCCTAGTCTTAACTATTCGAATGTTTACAAGTTAGACATGCAAAGATTCTTTCACCAAACTCTACTCAGTCTCCCCTGAACTTTTTCACTAATCCTTGACTTTAACCTTTTAAGTTCCTCTTCACATTGTCCAACTTTAGCGAGAATCCTGCCAAATCAGTTTAGTTAGAATCCCTTGATATCTATCACTCTCAATATCTAACGGGCTTCCTCATTCTCCTCCAGCCCCTGGGTGTTTGATCACCCTGGTCTGCCTTCAGCAAAAATCCCATTAGATTGGTTTAGCCAGAATCCCCTCTTAACCCTGATGATTCCTCTTAGTAATTTTCCATTCGGTGACCCCCACCCTGGTCTGTGGCTATAAATTGCCACTTCTCCACATTGTATTTGGAATTGAGTGCAATCTCTTTGCCACGGCAAGATCCCATTGCAGTGGTGCCCCTGCCTATTATGATAGTCCACCTGAATAAAGTCTGCTTTGTCATCCTTAACAAGTGTCGTGAGTATATTTTTTTACCTTCATAGAAGAAGGGGAGGAACCAGTAAAAACACTTATTAGAAGTACCAGTAAGCAGCAGGAAAGCTGACAGAGGGTATGAAGTCCTGCTAGCCAAGTGAAGGAAATGCATTCAAGAGGGATGCAGAGAGTGCTGATGAGTGTATGTTCCTGCAGGCCTGAGTAGTGATGATGTAATTTAGTAAGGTGAAGAGATTCCTTTGGATTCCTGGAGGTGACAGCCAAGTTGCAGGGGTTCAAAGAGAGTAGGAAACTGGAGACAATGCGCATTGACCACAAAAGTTTTGCTGCAAAGGACAGCAAATAAAGGATACATAGTGAGGAACATAGGGTCAAAAATTTTTTTTTAAGATGGAAAATAAGAATTAGCATGCCACATGCTATCAGGAAAGATTAATTAGAGAGTGAAATAAATTACTGTAAAGTAAAAAGTAGGAAGAATTTCTGGAATGCCAAAAATAGTACTACTGAAATTTTCAACCATTTTGCAGGTATTAAGGGTTTTTTTTTTTTTTTCTTTTTTCTTGTCCAAGTCTCTTCAGGTAGATTTAAAAAAAGAAATCGAAGACCATTCTTTTCTCCCAAACAAATAATGTACTTCAAATTGTTCCAACTATGTCCTTCATAGCTATTGTCTTCTTTTTATTTATTTAATGTTTGTTCTTTTTTTTTTCTTATGTTAATCCCCATACATTACATCATTAGTTTTAGATGAAGTGTTCCATGATTCATTGTCTGTGCATAACACCCAGTGCTCCATGCAGAACGTGCCCTCCTCAATACCCACCACCAGGTTAACCCATCCTCCCACCCCCCTCCCCTCTAGAACCCTCAGTTTGTTTTTCAGAGTCCATCGTCTCTCATGGTTCGTCTACCCCTCCGATTTCCCCCGCTTCATTCTTCCCCTCCCGCTACCTTAATGTTTGTTCTTTTATAAGCTAACCTATTTAGAGCATTTTCAATCCTTTCATTTTCCTTATCCAGGGGCCTCTTCTAACCTGCTTATACAAAGACTCTGCAAAAGTGCTATCAATGTGATATAAACTTTAATTTCCTCTATTGACATATTTAAGCCTATTTACAAAATGAGGGAATAGGTAAAATAAATTATGGAAACATATTTTTGATTGGAATGAAGAGTACACTAATAAACTTCCCCAATCCCTTCACCTGTGTTTATAATTATTTTTAGCGCTGTTTAAATTGTGGTTTGGATAAGAATATTCTAATTTTTAAGTAACTCAAAGCGAAGAAAATGTCTTAAAAATCATTTTAATTTCCTTCAAAGAAAATATTAGTTTTTTTATACATAAAAGCGTTCGATGTTTATTTGAAATGGATTTTAGTGCTTCATATTTTTACTCTCTGATATAATAACCAATTTCTTTAACATATATGGAATGTAACTGATTCCCTCTGTGAAGGAAAGCTTAGTTGTTTATGCACATCTTCTCTGTGAAACCATAATTAAATTTATCCAAAAAATAGTTGTGTGGCTTCTTTTAGATGCAAGTGATTGAGCTACGTGCCAAAGACACCCAGGTGCCCCAATTTCTCTAATTCTTAATTTAAAATTTCATCTTTCTTTTAAAGCTCAGGGAACAGGAAAGCTAAAATTGTCCTAGTGAAGAAGGCAGAAGAGGAGGAGAAACAAACTGAGCCAGAGTAGGGTAGTATTAACACAATGTTTGGAAAGAATGTATGTTGGGGCCTGGGTGGTTCAGTCCCGTAAGCGTGAGACTCTTGGTTTTCATTTCAGGTCACGATTTCATGGGTCCTGAGATCCAGCCCCACAGTGGGCTCCGCGCTCAACAGGGAGTTTGCTTGAAGATTCTCTCCCTCTGCCCCTCCCCCACTTGCACTCATGCACTCTCTCTGTCAAATAAATAAATCTTTTTTAAAAAGTATGTATCTTGGGCACCTGGGTGGCTCAGTTGGTTAAGCGACTGCCTTTGGCTCAGGTCATGATCCTGGAGTCCCAGGATCAAGTCCCGCATCGGGCTCCCTGCTCAGCGAGGGGTCTGCTTCTCCCTCTGACCCTCTTCCCTCTTGTGCTGTCTCTCATTCTCTCTCTCAAATAAATAAATAAAATCTTTAAAAAATAATAAATTAAAAAAATAAATAAAAAGTATGTATCTTTATATAATGCTGCAGGTTTGGATGGAAATTAAGAAAATATCCAATTTGTGGCAAAACTGTTGCAAACAAATTATTATCTGCTTCTTGAGGTAAACTAGAAAAAGATTCCTGGCATGTCTTGTAAAAATGTTTTTATTTTATTTTATTTATTTACTTTTTAAGATTTTATTTATTTATTTGACAAAGAGAGAGATGGCGAGAACAGGAACACAAGCAGGGGGAGTGGGAGAGGGAGAAACAGGCTTCCCACGGAGCAGGGAGCCTGATGGGGGTCTCGATCCCAGGACCCTGGGATCATGACCTGAGCCGAAGGCAGATGCTTAATGACTGAGCCACCCAGGTGCCCCTAATTACTTTTTTAAAAATATTTTATTTATTTATTTGACAGAGACACAGCAAGAGAGGGAACACAAGCAGGGAGAGTGGGAGAGGGAGAAGCAGGCTTCCCGCTGAGCAGGGAGCCCGATGCAGGGCAAAATGTTTTTATTTTAAACAATGACATTTACCACTAAATTAACATGAGGTTGTGACAACTTTGAATAAAGGCAATTTTCTAATTGTTTTAAACCAGGCCAAAAGGCAAGTAGAGTAATATTTCTGTCTTCACTGTCATGAACCATAATGTAATGAGTAGATTCTAAATAAAATTAGAAACTTATTACATAATAAATGATGGGATGTAAAAGGCCATAGAAAAATAGCTATAACTTTTGGGAAGATACCTGATGGAAAGAGAGTTGAATTTTTAAAAAGTGATTTGCAAACAATTTTAACTAGAAGACAGCTAATATATGAATACTATATATTTTAATATGTCATAATTATGCAGCTTATTTTAAAAAAGTGGTATATCCTATAGTGAAATCACAGTATATATTAAAAATGCAATGTTATCAAAGTTAAATGCAGAAGCATGAAAAGCAGACATCCTACTAGTTATATATATTTCAAAAATTAATTATGATGAATTTTGTGTCAATGGAAGAAATTATTTTTCTAAAAATTTTTCATATATCTATAAGATTGACAATTTTCAAAACAATGCTAAGTAGACAAAATAGAAAATGCATTCTTATAAATTATTTTGCTTATTAACAGCACATTGGTCTTTGTGTCATTATTAATTGTTGGTTGTCACTAGGAAAAGATTAATTTCAGGAAATAATTGAAACACAACATATGTCAAAATATGCTTCTTTTTATACACGTCTATTGAATGGTCAAGTTTTAGGATACTGGTTTCTATCTTTGAACTTTTTTTGTATATGACCTCTTTACATAGTAATATATCATAGTAAGTATCATAGTAATTCTTTCAAAAATGCTACAAAATAAAAACTGTTGATCTGTTTGGTCTTTTAAAGTAGGAGCAATAGTTTATTAAATATAATTTGAAAAAAATTATGAAACTGATCACTTTAAAATAATTTAGAGTAAAAGAAAATAGAAAACTGGAAAGATTTTTCTTTGGGGATAAAAATAACATTTTAAAAAAGCCTAATGTGGTTGATGCACAACTTTTCTTTAATGAGAGCAGAAGAAAATTAGTATTTATTTTAATAATTTAATAAAATATCACCAAATTAAAATTTACATTCTTACACAGAAAATTTAGCAAAATTAAACAAGTTTCTCAATTACTATTGAAATGAAATAAGCTAAGTAATGAAGAAATGGACAACTGTTAAGCAAATTTTAAATACATTGTATTAGGCAGGGTTTTTCAGAGAAACTGAACTAATATAATGTGTGAGAATGTGTAAGAGAGAGAGATTTTATTTAAAGAATTGTCTCACATATTGTGGAAACTGCCAGGGTTAGACTGACAGACTGGAGACCCAGGGAAGAGCCATTTTTGCAGCTCCAGTCAGAAGACTGTATTCTGGCAGAATTCCTTCATGCTGGAGCAGGTCTGTTTTTTGTTCTCTTCAGGCCTTCAACTGATTTGATAGACTCCCCCCCTTCCAACCTTATGGAAAGCAATCTGTTTTACTCAAAGTTCACCAATTTAAATGTCAATCATTAAAAATGCCTCACAGAAACATCTAGAATAATGTTTGACCACATACTGAGCACCATAGCTCAACCAAGTTGACACAAAATTAACCATCACATATGTGATTTGGAAATTATCCTAAAAATTAGATTTTATCAGAATTATGTTAGGGTCAGCTTCATAGAGGATCGTTAGCTATTACTTTAAGATAGAGTTCACTATAGTACTTCACAGGGGGGAAAGCCTAAAAGATTCAGAGATTAAATCAAAACTGTGAATTCTACACATTGTCTTTATTATAAAAACTTACAGGCTATGGCCTTTTGCTGGAGAAAATCTAAAAAATATCTTAATGGAAACTCAAATCTGGGCCCTCAGATTTACCCAACAAACTTGTCTCTTAATTTGTGTGGTATTCTTTCTCTTCAGCAATATTTCCAAGCTATCCATCCCACCAAAATACTTTCCTAGTCACAGAAAAAAAAAAAAAAAAGTGCTATTAGATGAAAAATGCCTTCATCTCCCTTATGCTGGATCCAAGACTAGATCTACTACATGCCCACCTGATAATTCCTCCTTATTCTTGTAACAATGAGAGAAATTCTGTCTGCTTGTTGAAAGCCTTCTCAAGGACCTTGTGCTATTCAATTTCTTTTCAGGAATATTTAATTGCTCCCTTTACACTGTTTTCTTCCCATCTATGTTTAAATATATTTATGGCTCTTATATATTTACAAATATAATCCTCCCTTGAACATGCATTTTGCATCCATGGCTTTATCACTTTTTGCCTAAATATGGCTTAAAACTTTAGAAAAAAAATGTACAGTTGGGTTTCCAACTTTCTCTCCTCCATTTCAATCCTATATAGTCAGCTGCTCTGTTGTCCACTGGACATCTCCATCTGTATGTTCTATGGATACCTAAAAACAAACTGTACTAAATTGAACAAATAAAATAACCTTCCTGCATAATCCATTCATCTTTTCCTCATGTTCCCTAACTCACCATTTTCTGGAGCTAGTATCTCAACATGACCTCTCTTCTTTCTTATCCTCATATCTATTTGGACACTATATCCCATCAGTTTTGTCCATTAAATATGTCCATCTCAATCCTCATAGTCACTATCTTCTTGCATCACCTCTTGTCAGGACTGCTGAATAACTTCCTGATTGACATCACCATCTAATAGAGACTAGTTTATTATTGGAAATTTAAAAAATACATTATTGCCTTCTAATTCCATCTTCACAATACATTTGTAAGAAAAACTTGTGATGCAGACAAAAGCTGATGCAATGAAGTGAGCTTC
Source organism: Mirounga leonina (assembly GCF_011800145.1). NCBI lineage: Eukaryota > Metazoa > Chordata > Mammalia > Carnivora > Phocidae > Mirounga > Mirounga leonina. The sequence goes on along the minus strand of NW_023270442.1, from coordinate 807,983 downwards.
AGACCAGCCAACCTTTGCCTTCATGTTAATTCATGAGGGAAATTATTAAAGAATAATACAGAGTCTCATCTAGTGTCCCTTGAAAAAGCAGAAGACATCCACCAGACTTTCTGACATGATGGCTTTATGCCTTAAATTAGCTGTTTCTCAATGTTAGAGATAGGGTCAGTTGAAGAAAACTCAGATCTTTGCCAAGGTCAGTTCTAAATTAAGCAGTCCTAGAACTAACTAGTAGTTCCAGACTAAGCCGATGGTAAAAATTTCTGGTTCTCTAACTTGTGAATACATTATTTTTCACATTTACTCATAAAATTGTTTCGTCTTTAGTATTTGTCAGAGGGCACGCTGAGTGCATCTAATGAGTTCTGATAGAACACATACAATATCTGGGACTTTGTATTTACTGAAAAGTGGGAGCTTTTGTGCCCCCTGTTGTACATGCTTGGCACTAAGGGCCAGTTTACAATTTTTACTTAATGAGTTGTCAACAAAACCCTATAGACTTTTATCATCATCTGTCAGCTGTTTATTTCTTCCTTAACTCATTAATCTCACCTTGAAGGTTTTCCTGCCACACTGATCTACTTCCAGTTCTAGAAGTATCCACAGCTCTGTCTCACCTTCAGGCTTTTATTCATTTTTTCTTCTACTTTGAGTACTCATTTTTTTTCTTCATGAGATTATGCATCTTTCAAGTCTTAGCTTAAATATACTTTTCCCAATGTGGTAGAGGTGAAATGTCTTTCTTTTATTCCCATAATATCCTGCATGTTGTCTATCACTGTGCTAATTACCCCCAATTTTAATTTTGTATTTGTTGGCAGTCCCACTTGCTAGCAAGTGCCATTAGGACAACATCTTTATCTTTTTTCTTCATCATACTATCCCCAGTACCTAGCATAATGCCTGACACAGACTGACTGTTCAACAGACATCTCCCGAATAACTTCATGACAATAGTTTTAGAATGTGTAGTAAGAGGAGAGAGGGCAGAGGTCAATGGTAGATAACAAGAAGAATATGAACCACCTTTTATGTCAATGTATATATTTTCCTTTGTCCATCTTACAGATACTACATTTTTAAAGTTGATATTTATGCAATAAATCTGGTACACTGATATATTTCCATTCTTGTTGATACTTTCCTTTTCCCTGCTGTCAAGGATCTAATAAGGTCAGTTCATTTAAAATTTAATGCACAAGGTGTCTAGTCTCCATATGTTCAGGTATTCAGGGAAATATGGTTTGTTTGATTTGCAGATGCCCTGATAGATTCATTGTCTTTCTTTAGTTTTTTTTTTTTATATTTATCTTCTTTAAAAAAAATATTTCAAAACAACATATTTTTATTTTTAGTAATGGTATAGAAGGCTAGATAATGCAATTTTAAATATGAAAATTTTAGTATGTATTTTTGCAACTAAAGTGCTCACTAGCAAATAAGAAAATATATCTTCATGACCTAATACCTTATTCAAAAAATGGCCTAGATTTTCTGATGTTCAAACTCATTATAAAATAAAAACAGTGAAAAGAAGTTTTTGCTATGAATACTAACATTCAAATTAAGCTTTTAACTCATTGGAGCAGTAGTCAGATGATACCTTGTAGAGTCCATTAAAAAGGATCCCTAGACTTTTTAGTGAATTATGAGAGTTCACTAAATGATGGGAATGAAAATTTGTCATCTAAATTGAAATTTATTAGATCATTTCATTCAACACACGTTTACTGAGCATCTTCTTTGTATAATGTATTAAACTTCACCTTGAAAAACACAGGTTTTAGGGGCGCCTGGGTGGCTCAGATGGTTAAGCATCTGCCTTTGGCTCAGGTCATGATCCCAGGGTCCTGGGATCGAGCCCCGCATCGGGCTCCTGGCTCAGAGGGGAGTCTGCTTCTCCCTCTTCCTCTGCTTCTCCCACTGCTCATGCTCTCTCTCTATATATATCTCTGTGTTTCAAATGAATAAATAAAATCTTTTAAAAAAAAAGAAAAACACAGGTTTTAGGGTAGAGCCAACTATAAAGTTAACTATTCCTATGAATGAAATATGGAATCCCTAATTTGCTTTCTAAGCAATTGTACAGATTATATATGTATCCCATTAGCACACATGTAACACTACAAAATACTGATAAATATGTGGATTTAAAACTGTACACAATCATTAACACTTCATCCCATTATCATTTCACCACATTTTTATTATACATAACTTTAATGCCATCTTAATGGTCAACTGAATAGTCTTGTAAACTCAGTCTAGAATACTTTTACTGGATGAAAACTCTAGTAAACTATTCCCTGATAGAGAGCACACTTACAATGTTACTTCCCCTGACATACTGCATTCCATCTGTTTTTCAGAGTAGGAGTTGTGGAAAAATGCCAGTGCACACTGCTTCTGTCCAAGCAATTCATTGATTTCTTTCATCTTCAGCTAGTTTGGGTAACTTGATGTGGTCCCCATGTCAATGGGTTGTCCTTTCAATCCCCAAGTGATTCCAGTTAAAAGGAAAGCCATTTCTCCCATATGGCAGCTCTAATAAATTAATAAAGGCAAAAAGTGTCATGCCATCTGCACTTTGTGTGAAGGACATTAATCAGGGTAGGCCTCCCAGCTGGGTGTATCTTTAGTGTGTAACCACGTGGAACACAAACAATGTCATGGATCAATGGAGGCTATCAACACAGTTAAGACAAGATACACATGATCTAGCCATCCTGCATTAGGTTAGTCTATAGAGATTCCTGTTCACCACAGGGTTGCCTTTGTACTATATTGAACATCCATCCACAATTAATGATTTGTATTTGAATAGGTAGAAGGTGAGTTCTTAAAAGTTTCAATTAACCAAATAAGAAATTTGCAAGTTAATAATAATGGAAATATAGAAAACAAAAGTAATTTAATATTGTGGGAAAGGAAAAGTATAATACCAAAGTCAACTTGTGGAAAAATTAATGGTTAAAACTGGTTTCAGGATACTGAGTAGACATTCTGCACAGCATCTTGATGAAAACAGCTGAATTTTTTTTTTGTGGTGGTGGGGGAGAGAGGGGAGGGGCAGAGACAGAAACTTAAGCAGGCTCCACACCCAACATGGAGCCCAACGTAGGGTATGATCTCATGACCCAGATATCATGACCTGAGCCGAGATCAAGAGTTGGATGCTTAACTGACTGAGCCACCTGTGTACCCCAATAGCTAAAATTTCTAATCTAAACATTTACAGATTCGAAGGGATACATGCACCCTGATGTTAAAGCAGTGTTATCAACAATAGCCAAATGGAGAGAACGCAAATGTCCATCAACAGATGAATGGATAAAGAAGTGGTATATATGAATAAATATAAATATAAATATGAATATATATAAATATATATGCATATATATAATGGAATATTACTCAGCCATCAAAAAGAATGAAATCTAGTCATTTGTAATCATGGGGGGAGGTGGGTGGGATTGCAATTGATGGAAGGAGGTGGGTGGGAGGATGGGATAATTGGGTGAAAGGTATTAAGGAGGACACTGATTGTGATGAGCACCAGGTGTTGTATGTAAGTGATAAATTCCACTTCAGGAACCAATATTGCACTGTATGTTAACTAAGTAAAATTTAAATATGAATACATAAATAAATAAATTAATTAAATAAATGTGCTATCAGTTTCCATCTGAGTACTACTTTAGCTGGGTCCCACACATTTCTTATGCTGTATTTTCATTTTTACTCAGTTCAGTGTATTTTTTATTTCTCTTGAGGCATTCCTTTCTGACTTGTGGATTAGTTGACAAAGTATTGTTCAGTTCCCAAGTGTTTGAAGATTTTCCTTTATCTTTCTGTTATTGATTTCTAGTTTGACTCCATTGTTATCAGAAAACATATTTGATGATTTCAATTCTCTTAAATTGGTTGAGAATGGATTTATTGCTCAGGATGTGGTCTATCCTGGTATATGTCCATAGGTACTTAAATAATATCTACTCTGCTTTTTTGAGGTTAACATATTTGATAAATGTTGATTTTATCCTGTTTATTGATGCTACTGTTAAGTTCTTCTATATCCTTCCTGATTTTTTTGTCTCATCCTCTCAATTGTTGAGAAAGGAGTATTAACTTCACCAGCTATAATTGTGGAAGTGTCTATTTTTTTCCCTTTCAGTTGTGTAAGCTTTTTGCCTCACATATTTTGGCTCTTTTACTATTTCTTCTGTTTCTTTGTTGAGGCTGTATGTTTTCATGTATGTTTGTTTCAATCATGTTCATAATTGTTCTTTATTTGAATCACCTTTTTGATTACTGCTTTAAGCCATTTTCAGGTGATTCTAACACCTCTATCATATCTGTGTTGCCTTTTCTCATTTGAGTTGAGAAACTCCTGGTTCTTGGTATGATAAATGATTTTTTTAATGAAACCTGGACATTTTGAGTATTATATTATGAGATTCTGGCTCTCATTTAAATATTATATTTCAGCTGGATTCTTCTGATACCAGTCTGCAGGGGGAAGGTTATACCTCCCCTCTTACTGCAGGTGGGTGTGGGAGAGCAGGCTTCCAGCCTGGCCTTTATTGACACTGCCCAAGTTAGATGGCTCATTACCACCCGAAAAGGATAAGTCTTGGCTTCCTAAGTGACCTTCTCTGTCACCAGCCCAACAGGGTAGTTGAGGGTGCCTTCTTTCAGCCTGAGGGTGAAAGGTCAGATTCCCAGCTAGGCATTTGCTAGTGCATTGGAAATGGGGGCTCTTCCTGCCCTTCCCCCCACATTACACATGCATTACTCTTGTTGCAAGAGTAGAGTGATCATTGTATAAAAGTGTTTTGACCTCTAGGCTGACCCTTTCTTGGTCCTTTGACAAGACAATTTTTGGTTGGTGTGGGTTTTTTTTTTGTTTTGTTTGTTTTTTTGGCTGCTTTCCTTGGCCCTGCTGTGTTACCAGTTTCTCTAGCACCAACTACAGGATATACTTGCCAAAAGGAAAACTTAGAAATCTCACTTCTGTGTCATTCCCGGGGGCCTGATATTTCTAGCTGTTATATGGTCTATCTTTCAGAGTCTTTTATATTCATTTTATATATAACATCCAGGATTTTCAGTTGTTCTTAGTGGGAGGTACAGGGAAAAATATTTCTATTCCATCTTCATTGAAGCACAACCTCAGTTTATAATTCAAGTTTCATGATATAATAAAACATCTTTGGTATGAGTGCAATCATTTTTAATGTTTGATGATAATTATGATAAAGACAGTGAGGCAGATTTGACTTCTATAATGTCATATCAAAATATCTTTTGGAAAGTGTGAATGGTTTAATATACTACTAAAATGGCACTATCTTCAATTGTTATCAAATGTAAACACATATATAATAAATTATAAAGTATAATTACATAAAATAATTGTCACTTAGATAAAACTGTGGAAGAAATAGAAAAGAACCTAAGACGAACTACATTTCTAGATTGAAAAAGTCTCTAAAAGAAAGAAAAAGATGATGGTGTAAGATGACAATCTATATTCAAATATTCCACATTTATAAGCCAGGTATCAATGATTTTGAATGGCTAGAAATAAGTGGTTACTTCCATATATTTTAAATGGAAACAAACCTGAACATTTTAAAACTTTCAAGTTCCTATTAGCAATATGTTAGTATATTTATGATTTTTTTATAAAGAAACTTATTTGATTATATCAGTCATATTTTTCAGCATTCAAGCATTTCAAGTTCCCTCAGGATATGAAACTAAGATGAAAGCTTTCTATTTTTACAGGGAAATGCCAAATTTTTTATAATAAGGATATTTTTCATTTATATACTTCTTAAGATACCTTTAAAATGATGAAAGGACAATTATGGGTTTATTTAACAGTGCATTTCATACAACTTTATTTGAAAATATTTGATTTTAAGACATATCATTACCTCTGTACAAAGTATCAATGATTCTAAATCATGTATCTAATATGTAAAATCCATGTCCTTTTAAACTTATTTCTTCACAGATAAGGTTCCTGGGTGACTCGGTTGGTTAAGCAACTGACTCTTGATTTTGGCTCAGGTCATGATCTCAGGGTCCTGAGATCGAGCCCCATGTTGGGCTTCCTGCTGGGCAGGAAGCCTTCTTAACATTCTCTCCTTCTCTCTCTTTCTCTCTACTCCCTCACTCTTTTTTTTATCTCTCTCTCTTTCAAAAACAATAAAATAAATAAAATAAAATAAACTTATTTCTCCACAGAAATAAAAGTGATAACATATCAGGGCATAGTTATAATTTTTTATCAACTTAGGTCATTGGGTATTTTTTTTCTCAGACAAATAAAATAGAGAATTAAAAAAAAAATGACCTAGCATCTTATAGGTTCAAATATATATGAAAAGTAATTTTTATGACAAACAGAAGTGATAAATTGGGATAATTCAATTATGTTTGTGTAATATTCATCATTTATATTAATAATAATGGCTGTCAAAGCAGCGAGGAGAAAAAAGTCATCATTATTTTAACAGTACATCAAAAGTAAATGGAACTTAGAGAAAATTTTAATTTTAGTTCTTAATTACTTTTATGAAGTATTGTTTTTTTTTCAGGTATAAAATGGAGGAAAGAAGATGGAGACATTTTTCTTTGAAACACTTAGGTACAGAGTCACACATAGACTTATAAACATTTGGAAAAAAAATTAATAGCAAAATAAAGGTCATTTTTTAAGACAAAATTCATGGGAAAAAAACATTTCATTTATATAATTCCATATTAGTCTTAATAAGAATATAAAGTCATTTTGTTTTAAATAAAATTCCTTGTTATTAGTTAACAATTTGTTTTTTATTTACTATAATAAAACAATTCTTCAGTGCTTTTACTTCAAAATTATTTTAAATTTATAATTCTTATGGAACTAATTTGAGTTAGTAAGAGAAAGGGCAGATATTTCATCCGACATCTAAATCACATAATTAATCATTCTAATATTTTCACTTATCCAAATTTATTGGTATCTTTAAAAGTTACCAAGCCATGAAATTGAAGACATTTGGAAGTTCATTAACTGTCCAGGAAGTTTCCCTGAAACTTTGGAGGTTTTTAGCAGCCATTAATTAAAATAAGTATTCACAAATTTCTTTCTATTACTTGATAAACTCATTTGATGCTCCAAGATAAAAGCTGGAGAATTTGAATAACTTAAGTCTGATTATCGTCTATGTATGTAAAAGACTCATACATATCTTAGCTCTTTATATTGCTACTACAATCTATAGATATTCTTGTTTGTATCTGTATTTTTTTTTTTTTTTTTTGGTGGAAAGAATCTTTAAGTATGGACATTCTGTTGGGTTCTATTCTTGACCTTATCACTTCTCTTTCCTTCTACACAGTCTCCATAGACCATAATGTCACTAGTCACGGCTTTGGCTATCACTAATAGACTGATGGTTTTCCGGCTCTTGGTGTCTTCTCAGATTTCTTATAGACTGCCTTCAGCCAGCTACAAACGAATTCCACTTGTACTCATAAGTACATCAAACTCAGACGTCCAAATATGACAATCACATTACAAATTTGTATTGATTTATTATTATGTTATCCTCTTCATGTAGCTCTTTTGCTGTCTCTACTGTCAAGCTATCATTAGCTGCACATCAAGACTGTAGTGGGGAAAAGGAAACACTCTTAAAACTCTTAAACACTCTTAAACACTCTTAAACTGTACCATTGGTTCAAATTCTGGCTCTACCACTTACTAGTCACATGACCTTAGACAATTTATTTAACCATTCTGATTCAATATTCTCATTTATAATATGAAGTAATAGAGATATATGTATTACTTACCTCATAGCATTTTTGTGAATATTAATAATATTTATCTGTAAAGTACTTAGAATAGTTTCATATATGTGTTAGCTATCAGCTATTAATACTATTATTTCTTGTCTGGATGACTAAAATAACATCATATTCTTACCTGTTGATACCATGCCATTTCAGATCCATTTTACAGGATATTACTAGAACAGTTTCTTACAATGAAATCTGATCATTTCTCTTTCCTGCTTAAAATATTTCTATGACCCTCATTTATGATACTTTGAGAAGGCTGCAATCCCTTCGGTGAACTGGTTCATTAATGTTTATTTGATTCAACTCCCATCAGTCCTTGGGATATTCTGGGAAGCAGATTCTAAAGTGGAGGTCAATATGTAAGAGGTGCATTAGGAATTGCTCTCGGGATCAACATCAGTTAGGGAAGAGACAGAAATGAGATTGAGCAGAAAAAATTTGAGCTGTGATACATTCACAAAGGAGGACTCCATTGAATTTACAGGAACCTCTGAAACTGAAATGATCTTCCAAGTTATCTATGCCAATTGAAGTTAGAAGGATGAGTATCTACACCCTATGTCTATGAATCAAAGTTGTGGGGCATGGCTTCTGTTGCTGTCACTAGATATTGTAGTCATTGGTTCCTCACACACACTATTATATCTTACATCCACAGAGCAAAGAAATTCCTTCTAGATAAACAACTTACTTGGGTACAATACAAAAGAGAAGGAATTTTTCTCATTGTCTCCCCCTACCTCACTTTTAGGAAGATGGAAAAGAAGATAATCATCTTTGGGCTAGTTCCTGATGCAAAACTTGGTAAAAACTCTCCTTTTGAGTAGCCTGCATCTATCATTTATGTACAAAATAATTACAGATAGGGTGTTATTAAGTATTTTACCTTATGAATATAGGGAATCAAGAGTCAGTCTTTATCTTTGTCATTGATGTTATGAATCATGCAAACATTTTTATAATATAGTGCATATGTTTCTGGACTGTCTATAGTGCATGCCATAGATCAAGAAAATAATATTGCATACAACTAGCCAAGAAATCCCCTTATTCTGCTGAATGAGAATCACCGAAGACTCTTTGTTACACAGGGAAGCAAAAAGAGAAACACATCAATAACTAACTCAAAATGGTATTTTGCCAATTCCTCCTTCTTGATATATCCACTTAGAAGTAGCTGCAAAACTGCATGGTTCCAGTATCAGGTTCTCTTGCTAAGGAAAAAATATTAAAGCCCTTCTACCCAAATACTGCTGAACATGTATTTGGGGATTAATTTTACAATCCCTTTTATTTAAACAAAACCTTTGTGAAACCTTAGATCACAGAAAATTTTTCAGAAAATAATCTCAGTAGGCATGTGTACAAATTATAAAACTACCTCCATTATGTTACAGCCAATTATAGACTATAACATGCATTTTACTAAAATAGTGATTGTGGTAAATGAGATTCTTGTTTCAGAAATACTCACCATTCTTCTTTACTTCCATGAAGGAGGGTGTGTCATATCTCTTTCATTTGGAGGCTTGGCCAAGTAACTTGCTTTGCCATCAGTTTGGGTGGGATATTCTTGCCCTTTCAAGCTGGGCTTAGGTATTTGATTTATTTTCGCCAATGGGGTTTTTACAGACATAATTTCTTGAAACATGTTTGGGTTTTACACGTGCACTTTTGTTCCTTTGTCATCATACTAAAAAGAATAGGCCTGGGTTAACCTGCGGTCCCAAGGAAAAGATGGGAGACACCTGGAACAGACCCACATTCAGAAAAGCTCAATTTAGGTCAATCCACCGCTGAACATTCTGCAGACTAATGAACTATGTAAATACTTGCATTCCACTGAGATTTTGAATTATTATTATCATTTAACATTTTTTATGACAGCAGTATACTCATAGAATCGATCTTAGACTTTTCTGGCCAACATTCACAGTGTACATTTCTACCACAACTTTCAAAAAATTTATTATTTAAAAGTCAGTCTCATTATATTTAGAGAATATACGCCTTCAATATGTATTGCATGCAATTTCATATCAGTCCTTTTGTTGAACTGTGATTTTATTCAGGTACTATTGATGATCACCTAGATGTCACTGCTTTAAATGAAATCAGAAAACAAATGCATGCATAATAGATATAATGATTTATAACAAAAGTAGAAGTACTGGCTACTGACCATAAATTATTTATTTCCTATTAGAAATGTTCCACCATCATTTTCTTTACTTCAACAGTACTTAGTTTATGCAATGTAATTTTATTTAAAAAAAATTTAAATTTGAATTAGTAAGTGTAAGAATAGTGACTGGATATTCTGTACATTGAAGCTAAAAAGAATAACCCACAAGCTAAAATAACCCAGAAAAACAAAAAACAAAAGCCTCCCAAGAAAACAGCAAAGATTAAATACATTAGGGATTGTAATAACAATAGTGTAAAAGAGGAAGTAAATGCTTCTGTGTAGCTTCGGACCAGCTTTGTAGCTTAATCAATATGTGAACTTCTTTATCATTAGTGCTGTTTTCATCATGCTATACCCTGAAAAGTATGTCGTTTAAGCCCAATTATGTAGATTTACACCAAATATTGGTTAAGTAAATAACATAACTGTTTAATAAAATACACATAGCTCAGTGTTAAGTTTCTCTGAATACATTTTTAAAAAAATAAACAGTCATAATATAAGAAGAGTTTGTGGGGCCTGTCAAAAAAGCCTGAGCTTTTTGCATCAAAGCAGAAATGGATCAAAACACTATTCAAGGATATACAAAATCTATTACAAACTTAGCAATTTTGAAATCTGGACATCAAAATATTAAGATATAAGTGTGCGAAGTCTCTCATTATTCAATGACTCCTTGAGACTTCTGAAAAGAGTGCTTAATTACCACATGGTTATCTAGTTATGTAATGGTATATAATAATAACATCAATATGCATTCTCAAAAAGTCTGAATATGGAAACTTTTTGATTATATGAAACTATTTTGTGTGGAAAATCAGTTACCCATGAAATACTATTTAAAAAGCAACAAGAAAATACACTCTTGCCATTTATCAATACCAAGGACAAGTGTTATATTTGTGTCAAACGATACTGGAATATTGGTATCAGAAATTCTTTAACCAGAATAATTTAGAAGCTTCTTTTTAGAAGATTAAAATATAGAACAAATAATGATGAGATGCAATGTTCAAATAAAGTATTCTTCTTCATATGTATTTTGTACCTCCTTCTATGATGAGATAAAGGAATGTCTTTAGTTGAAATTTTTCTCATCAGTAGAAGTTGATTTAGTCTCATGTCTTCTTGGTTTGTTATAAGTCCATTTTAACACCAACACAACTGAGAAAATACCAGGAGTGAAAAGGGATAGAGGAAGTCAAGGTTGTAAAATGTATTAGTTTGTGACATGATGCGTACTAATATAATTCTTCCTGGCCTTCTTCACAGGCCAACTTCTAGACCATTAAGGAGAAGGAAGATAGGAGCTATTTCCATCACCAGGTTCATGTGGGCAGTTTTTATTGATTTCCCTAACTACTTTGTAGAGTCAGAGGGTTCCATGAAAACATCATTTAATTGTCTAGACCTATAATTAAATAAGAACAAGGGACACAGATTACAATTTGAATAAACGGTAACATCTTTGTAGGTGATAAGTAAGGTTATCTTGTATATTAGAAGATGAGTATTATATTAAGAAACCCAAGTTATGGGACGCCTGGGTGGCTCAGTCAGTTAAGCATCTGCCTTCGGCTCAGGTCATGATCCCAGGGTCCTGGGATCAAGTCCCGCATCGGGCTCCCTGCTCTGCGGGGAGCCTGCTTCTCCCTCTGCCTCTGTCTCTCTCTCTGTCTCATGAATAAATAAATAAAATCTTTAAAAAAAAAAAAGAAACCCAAGTTACATATTTGAGTGCCTTTTGATAGTTTTATTATGAAACTATTTTTTTTAATGATTTTATTTATTTATTTGAGAGAGAGAGAGCAAGAGAGCACACAATCAGGGGGGAGGGGCAAAGGGAGAGGGAGAAGCAGACTCCTCACTGAACAGGGAACCCGATGTGGGACTCGATCCTACTGGGATTGTGACCTGAGCCAAAGGCAGATGCTTAACTGACTGAGCCACCCGGGAACCTGTATGATGAAACTATTAACTCATCAAGTTTCACAAGTAATCATCAACCCTTGAACAAATTAAGTTAAAATGATCAAGTCTATTGTTCAAGGAGGGAAATCTAAAAAATTTGTTTCAGAATCTTTTAATTTTAGATACCGGACCAAATACTGACTATAAACTCTCAGGATAGCTAACTGACCAACATGTGTATGGACTCCATCTTCAAGGAGATGTTGGTACTTACCTATAGATCTTCAGTGTGGTATGATTAAAGAGGATGTTGTACATGAGTTAAGGCTGGAAATAAGGTTAGGGAAAATGTAGGTACCCCATAAAGAGTGTTAATATAAGGATGTATACTCTATCTTTTTAAATAGGCTCCATGCCTGGCATGGAGTCCAGCATGGGGTTTGAACTCATGACCCTGAGATCAAGATCTGAGCTGAAATCAGGAGTCCAGCAGTCAACTGACTGAGCCATCCAGGCACCCCAGGATGTGTACTCTATCTTGTGAGTCTTTGTCTGGCTTTTGCTAAGAGGAGGATGTTAAGATTTACATTTTTGAAAAATTATTTTCGTAGCAATAGTGCAAGACAGGAGCCAGAAAGTAGTCTTGAGACCAGTTAAAATGCATTGCTGCAACCTACAGAAAAGGCAACAGGGGACTGAATTAAAAGGGCAGAGCTTCAAATGAAGAGATGCCAAAGGTAAGAGCTACTTTAAATAAAATTAAAATAGTGAACATTCGGATGTGGGGAGTGAGTAATTGGAAAGAATTTAAGATTTTGTAAAGAGTGACTGGAAGGATAGTTCTCATAAAGATAAGTAAGAGAAGCAGATTTTATGACATGCTATGATCTCAGTCATTTACATTTAAATCACAATCATTATTTTTTCTCATGAGCTAATTGAAGAAAAAGATCAAAAGAGTAAATTTGACCAGTAGCAAGCCAGGTGGTTGGGTACAATGCCTAGAAATAAAAACTAATCACTAAAAATTAGCCATTTATAATGTGTAGACAACTTATATTTCTTTCTACAGATTAAAATAAACTAATTAGAGCAATTTTTCATCTATTCTTCATGAACTGAAAGGGTCTTTGTTCTGATCTTTCAAAAGATAATACAGTCTAGCCTTTAGAGCTGTCTAAAATATAGTTGAGGGTTATTTTTAGTCAACACATTAGACACATTGCTGTAGTTTGCATTTCTCATCAAAGAAAATGAATAGGCAGTAAATACAAAGTACAAAAACTGCAGTGAAAAGGAAGATTAATAAGGAAGGATTGTCATTTACTTTCAAATCTAATGGCTCATTTTAAACAGAGCTCAAAAGTACTAGCTTCATAGTATTTGAATTAGACAACATAATACATTACCTTAATAGTATCCTTTCATTTGACCATATGTTTACTTTGTATTCTGGTATGTACTTAATAAAAATAGATAAATAGAAATTATAATAAGCCCTTGCAACAAAATCTAAATCTGAAATGTCTATGTTGTAAGTTTTCTAAAATTATTATTAGTGATAGCTACTTAGGACAAATTAAGATAACATTCTCTCAAGATTATCTGATTCTTTATAAATAGACATTTTCTAAATGGGAATTTTACTTAAAAATATTTTATCATTAAATATTCTTTTTTAACTTTATTGCAATGTAATTGATATAGAAAAATCAAACACATTTGACAAACACATAGTGATGAGTTTGGACATATGCCTACACCCATGATATTATTGCCATAATTAAGGTACTAAACATATCCATCACCTCCAAAAATTTTCAAGTGTTCTTTTGTGTTTTTTGAGATTTTTATTGTGGTAAAAATATGAGGTCTATCCTCAGCATATTTTAAGGTGCACAATTATTAACTGTAGAGACTATGTTGCAGAGCAGATATCCAGAACTTAGTTATCTTGCATAATTGAAACTTTAAACCCACTGAGCAACAATTTACCCTGGCAGCTACCATTCTACTCTCTGCTTCTATGAGTTTTAATATTGTAATATTTCATATAAGTGGAATCAAGCAGTATTTGTTTTTCTGTGACTGGCTTATTTATTTAGCATAATATCTTCTAGGTTCAGTCATGTTGCATGAGTGACAGGATTTCCTTCTTTGTTTAAGGCTGAATAATATTCCATTATATGTATGCCACATTTTTTTTCTTTTTTATCCATTTCTTTCTCAGTAGACATTTAAGTTGTTTCCATGTCTTGGCTAATGTGAATAATGCTGCAGCGAACATGAAGTACAGATAATCTTGAGAACCTGATTTCAGTTCTTTTGGATATATACATAGAAGTAGGATTGTGAGTTCATGTGATATTTCCATTTTTAATTTTTGAATCATCTTCATCCTTTTTTCCATAGTGGCTAAACTATTTTTGCCTTCCTCTCCATTCTTGCCAACACATATCTTTTGTCTTTCTGATAAAAACAAAACAAAACAAACAAACAAAAAATCTTAACAAGTGTGAGGTAATATTTTATTGTGGTTTTGATTTGCATTTTCCTGGTGATTAGTGATGTTGAACTTTTTTTCCTACACTTTGGCCATTTATATGTCTTGTCTGCAGAAGTGCTTATTTAAGTCCTTTGCCCATTTTTAATTGGGTTATTTGGGGGTTTCGGTGGTTTTTTTTTTTTTTTTTTTTTGCTATTGAGCTGTGAGAGTTCCTTATATATTTTGGATGATAATCCCTTATCATATAGAGAATTCACAAGTATTTTCTCACATTCCGTAGATTGCCTTCAGTCTGTTGATTGTTTCCTTTTTTGTGCAGAAACTTTTTAGTCTGATGTAGTCCCACTTATTTATTTTTGGTTTTGTTGTCTGTGCTTTTGATGTAACATCAAATAAATCATGGCAAGACTGATGTCTAGGATTTTTTTTCTTGTGATTCCTTCATGGAGTTTTATTGTTTCAAATCTTATGTGAAGGTCATGAATTCATTTTGAGTTGATTTTTGTGCATGGTATAAGCCAAAGAGTTTGATTTTATTCCTTTGCATGTGGATATACAATTTTGCCAGCACCATTTGTTGAAAATATTTATCATTTCCCCTATGTGTAATATTGGCACACTCTCTGAAGATCAGTTTTCCCTGTATGAGTGAGTTTATCTCTGAGCACTCTATAAAATTTCTCAACTTATTTTCCTACCAGAGTGATTGTCAGCAGCAATGACTTGAGGAATTTGAAGGAAGACTGGGATGGTTATCCGGTTTGCTTGATTTAAAAAAAAAGAAAAAAAATCCCATGTAATTTTTTAGAATCAGGACTTTGGCAAGTGAGAGAGTGCAATGGTAATACACTTTATCAAATATCACCTATAGTTCCCTGAAATACAGTGCCCAGCGAGAACACGCCTTTGAGAGACTAAGTCGCCACTGCCATCAAGACCTATGAAAAGTATATCAGACTCAGTTTTCATCACACATCTGCTTCTTCGCCTTGCTCTCTGAACAAAGCAACCTTATCAAAGGCTTGCATCATATCTCTGATGGTTGAGCTGGGTTATTATTTCTACTGTCACCATGGCTACGCTTTGCAGATCCCTGCAGATGACACTGACTGGCAAAGAGCCTAGGTGCCTATGTGCCCGCTGTTACGGAATCTCGGGGATTCTGGAGAGGCCAGAAAATGTGACACAGACTCGGGGTAGGGCAATACCACTCCATGCGAGGCTGGAAGTAACCAGATGATAAATTCTTCTTTATTTCTCTCAGATGGATTGTTCTGAGATGCAGAAGTTCAGATGCCTCTACCAAGCCTCGTCCCACTCAGAGCAAGTAGTTATGCTTTCTATAAATCTTCAGTGGGCAAGTAACACTCGTAGCCATATTTTCTCTCCTTACTTTTCTGCCTCACTCCTGTCCTGGGATTGCGCTCCTCAGTAAAACTTAAGCACAAAATATTTGCTTCAGGATCTGTTTTTTAGGGAACCCAGATAAGGACAAAGAGAATGAGAAACTCAAGTACCCTGGGGTGGGATATTTGCTCTAATATTACACATGAATTTTGAGTTTGTGCTGAACTTCTAGGATGAAAACAGGAACATTCTGAGTGGGCTCATATGATGTTCATTCTGCAGGTGTAAGGCTTAGATGGGCTGAAAACAAAACACTGTTCTCTAATGTCAAATTTCAACAGCAGTTGAATTCTTAGCTTTGAGTTTCATGTAAAATCGAAGCCATTGAATCAGAGCAGAGGGAGAAATGGAATGTGTGTGTCCAGAAATAGCTGAAAGATTCAGAGAACTTTTACCAGACCATCTGCAGTGAGCCTCCCCTGCCAGTGGAAGTGGCCCATCCCCTCTGTTTAGGGTGGCCCTCCCTCCTTCACTTTAACAATCTTTAGTGACTTCACAAGTGGAGTTTGAGGGACTTATTTTTCAAAGATATGCTAGAATGTAAGATTATATGTGACTTATGTGAATACTCATCAAAATTCTCTTTCATTTCTGTTCCCAGGAATGACTGCCTGCTCCACCACTGAGATAAAACCACCCTCCAAAGGAGGAGCTCCATGAAGATGATGGGAACATGAACTGGGGTATGGAAAGGAAAGTGAGGCAATTTAATATCCAAATGAGAACACTTTTGAAGAGTGTAAAAAGGTGCCTAAAATAATTCAAATTACATGATTTCTGAAATACTTCTTTGTTAATTAAAAAAAGTTATGAGTGGCCCTACAGAATACCGTTCAAAATATTCTTGAATATAAAATTCTCTCTAAAAGCAACATAAACACCAACCAACATATACACAGTTGCGTTAAAGCAACACTAATAATTTCTCTATATAGAGTATCCAGACATTAAAAATATCATTTTGGTACCTCCTTAAGGTATCTATTCCATATTTTAATATATTTCTTAACAATATATTTTTCATAATATGTTGTTAGTGTTATTTTTATGTGTTCTCTCAAAATTTTAATATTTTTAATGATTTAATAAAGTAGCCAGTGATATTCTTCAAAGTTGCATCATAGTTGATAAATTGGAAACTTCTTTAAATTTCTCTTTATACTATCCTGTTTTTAACCAAGAATATGCTTACTCTACAGGCAGCAAGTTATGGCAAGTGCAGGACAAATTCTACTAAGTAGGAGAGTATTTTCAATTCTACTTTCTTTTTTCCGCTTAAATTGTGTGTGTATATGTATATATACATTTATACACACACATACACACACACACATCATCCAAAATATTTTTCACAGGTACTATCATTTTTTCTTTCTTCAAAGGAACTTTCTTAGCAAATATGAAAGCACTCCCTAATTTAGATGCTGCAAGCTTATAGGCTTTCTCAATTTTATTCCAATCTATTACAGAATATAAATTTGCCCTATTAAGAATAAGAGCTTTTCAAAAAAGTACTTTCATAAGAAGATACATTACAAAGCTAATTACAGAATTTCAAAGTAAACCCTTTATGCTATTTGAGCTCTCATTGTATAATTTATTCAGATCTTCCCATGCTTGTTTAAAGGGACATTTTTCAATACCTTCCTGTTTACAATATTTGTTTTCAATCATTGGTATTTATTAAAAATTTCAAAAGCTGTTTGTTCTGTTCCATTTGATTTTCTAATTCAATTACAGATTTCCAAATGATATTTTGAAAGTAATGATAAAAAATGGGAGAATTTATCTGCAAAAAAGTTCGATAATATTTTAGGACCTTTAGGTTAATATGTATGTACTGCAATCTTTCATATTATCAGATATACCTAAGACTGTGTACTGCTATGCTGAAGGCTTTTATTAATGATTTTTTTAGTATGTATTATTAACTTCATTACAAAAATGTTGTAGTTCATTTACTTTCATCATGTATGTTTGCATGTATGTACATACACACATATCTGAATGACTGTTATGTCTATATCACCATCAATTGAAAATAAATTTCTATTTCATTTGTTTCTTAATTCAGTGTAGATGATCTCACCATTACAAATGCTAAATTTTGCATTTCTATTATAAATTCAAAGACAATTCTATTTTTAATACTTACTTGCTTTATAAATTTTCTAAATCTTCTCTTCAATTCCATGAATTAGCTTCTTTAAGGTAATTAACAAAATTGATTTGAAATACCTGATGCTACTGCTGGAAAGCCTGGTATTTAAAAATTTGTAAATACTTCCTTTTCACTTAATGAGGTCAACTCAATAACCAATATTTATTAACATTTATAACTTTTATATAACATTTATATCATGCTTAAGAAAACTTTGAATCAGGGCGCCTGGGTGGCTCAGTTGGTTAAGCGACTGCCTTCGGCTCAGGTCATGATCTCAGGGTCCTGGTATCGAGTCCCACATCGGGCTCCCTGCTCTGCGGGAAGCCTGCTTCTCCCTCTCCCACTCCCCCTGCTTGTGTTCCCTCTCTCGCTGTGTCTCTCTCTGTCAAATAAATAAATGAAATCTTAAAAAAAAAAAAAAAAAGAAAACTTTGAATCAAAAATGAGTGAAATCATTCACTTGACATAGTGAAATGATGATATACTTCATTTGATGTAGATGAAACTCATGCTTACAATGTAATATATAAATGTGCCTTCAGCAACTATATGTATCAAAACGTTTCTCTGAACATAAGAATACTTTTCTTCCCTTTCTTTATCTCCCCCCACTTTTTTCCCATTCTTTGTTCATTGGCCCATTCACATTGTCAATAGAATCTTAAATTAAATTTATTTAATTATCAAATATATAAGCAAATATAAATAAATTTATTTTTGATAATTTTCCCTTCCTCTAGAAATATTTTTCTAGGCTTGTAAATATATTAGAATACATTTTTTCAAATATATTGAAATATATTGTCAAATTTATTAAAACATAATTTTTTAGGATATTTTTAAAAATATCCTAATCTGTAGTCATATCCCCTCTCTCATTTACAACACTGCATCATGACTCCTTCCTTCCTCTCTTTCTTTCTTTTCCTTCCTTTCTTCTTTCCTTGCTACCTTCCTTTCCAAATTTACCCAAATCTAGTCTATATGATCTTCTACAGAAAAATCTTGGAGTCTGTTATTTAATTTCATAATAGATTTCTATATTTAATTGTGAAAATTTCACTTTTTAAATTTAGTCTTTATTTGGTCATTTTTCTAGCTACTTGTACTAAAAATTTATGTTTTTGAAAGAATTGTTAAATGTATACTGCATGACAGGCACTATATTAGGTGCTGGTGAGTTCACAGATCTTTTTTTTTTTTATCATTCACTACAATTTTTCAAGTAGATACTACTTTTTCTGCAAATTCTGTGTCTCCTTATTTTCATGTGCTTAATGATGGCAGCCCATTAGTGAATATTGTATTCAAGGTATGTTTATCCCTGGTGGCCTTGGGAAATAGAAAATTAGTTCTTAATGTTTTATTAAATATGCATCTTTTAGTTTATTGATACTGATATGTTATTGCAAAATAAAAATGTATTTATTACAGTAAAATAAGTAGTTGTAGATTTACACACTATAAGAAATGATAAAACCACTGTAGCAATGTCATTCATACTACTTTCTACAAATTGTTTGGCAAAAAATGCCTACCCACTCTTCTCTGTTGATATTTCACATGAATTTGAAAGATTCCCCATATTTTCTGTTGACCCTGCTAATTGGCCGTTTGGTGGTTTGTGACCAAGCCATGGTAGCAGGCTGAGGCACTGAGTGATTTGACAAGGGCAGCAATATCAAATCTTCCACAACCACTTAGGTTCCAAAAAGCTATCCTTCCCTGTTTTCTCTGAGTATAATTTATCAATTATGCCCTTCCTGCTCTCCTTGAAGCAGAGGTGTTAGTTACTTTGCATCTAGGAAGTTATTACCGGATGTCTTTCAGATTTAACACTCTGTTAGCAAAGTGTCTTGCACAGCACTAGACAAAACCATAACAGAGATCAGAAATACAATGGGACCTCAATAACCTATATGAGCTTAGGTAGCACGACATTTAATAACAGTACTATTTTTAAAACCTGGAATAAATATTGTATCATAAGGATGTCAGGGTGACAAGTGTAAATGATGATTGTGTTGAGAAAACCAGCATATATAGTCATCCTAGCAGTAAAGGATAGAAATAAAAATTAATATTATAGCCTGCCTTGTAACTAGGTTCAGAAACAAGATCTTCACCTTCTTCATGTATTTTTATATGTTGTATCGTGAACCATGTATTGTGTATACATTTATATAATTCAATTTCCTCTTTTTCCCATGCTTTTTGTCCACTATTTTATATAGGTATCTTGGTTGAGATTAACTTTTTTATTCACCCCATTAGCCAGGGAATGTCATAATGACAATTGAGGTCATGCAATATTCTGTAATGTGGGATAATCCCTGAAGAAATAGATGCAGCAACTGATGAGAATTTTAGTTATTCTACCTCTAAGAATAGTTCTTGTTAATCAGAGTTGCATATGTGTACATGTAGAAAAGATTTATGTTGTATTTCATAGTCAATTAATTAAGTGGACACTAGCACATTTATTATTATTTTTTTGTCATTGAAGTATTTGATTACCCCATCTTTTGTTTGGTTAATATCTAACCAGTGAGACTTTGGGGGTGGAGACTCAGTCAACTTACCATTATAGACATTAAAAATAGCAGATATTTGCTTCACCAGGCTTCCTTGGACCTAGGCTTCACTAATCAGATACACCTGTCTAGATTTTAAAACAGCACTCAGTGATGGAAAGAAACTGGAAAAATAAAGATTTCTCATTAGCACCAGCGGCCCTATAGCAAGCTGGATTTCCTGCAGAACCAGCACAAACTCTGTCGGGGACATGAGCAGGAGTGTCTAACATTGAGTGTTAGCAGCAGGTTATCTTGCATCTATCAGTTCTGAATGCTCTTTTGCTTATTATTCCCAACTAGTTCTAACTCTAGTGAATTCCTTGTTCTAACTCTAGTTTCCCATGTCTGGTTCTCTGGCCTGCCTGGCTGCCAGGTGATTTACTCAGTGTTATTTTAATATATCTTTTCCTTTCTGAGTGACACAGAAGTGATTCTGGTTGCATCTAACTAAAAACTCAAACACTACATATCCCATTAATGATTCCTAGGGATAAGACTCAGGAATACATGAATACATGTGTTCATAATGCATAAACAGTATTGTAGAATCATTTTGTCCTTAGAAAACTCTTTCATGACATTTTTATGTTGTTACAGTTTAGAACAGAGTAGTATCTTTTGCTCGCTAGAGTCAGTCATCTTTTGAAATGCAATCTTATTAATTCTGGGTATGGCAGTTATAGACCATTGCATCAACACAGAATCACGAATAAGCAAAAAGAATAATGCTGATCTTTAATGTAAGGATGCTTAAGAGTGTAGGAGTAGGAATTTCACTTTGCATATCACAGAAAGTTTTTCACAGAAATTCTCCCTAGACATTGTTTCTTCTCCCCTAAGTTCACACTGAGGCCACCATGAGAATCTCAAAATTCCATCACACTTGCAGTTGCCTCTCCATGGGCCACCTGCCACCTACCCAGGGTATTCTAGAACAGTTTTAGGTAGGGCAGGTGCTTCAGATCACTTGGCACATGAATTTCTTCAGGACGTATCGTTCTTCATTCTCACGTAAGAATTTCTGGTGAACAGAACCTTCAACATTTTATGTAAAAAGATATTAGCTCTCTCTGGGCAGCATCAGCACTAGCATTTTACCCATTCCAGCTTAAAAAAAAAAAAGTGTCTAGCCTAAGGAAATACTGACTAGCAAAGAGAGAGATTGGACTGTGAGCCATGAACGATGCCATCATTCTGATTGGCAAGTTACCATGAATTCAGCTATCTGCCCTTCATGTCTAAGGCAATTGAAGGGGGTTATCATAATTCCTTGCAGAGGCAGAGAAGTCTACCACAAATAAATTCCTATCAATGGAATTACTGTCATTATTATAGGCGGGCTCTCCTTAGTTTCCCCTACTGCTCACCTTAGCTCATGACATTATTATATAATCTATTATTTCTTCATATGAAATGCAAAGATCTTGCTAAGAATAAGACTCTATGAAAAGAACTAACCCTATCTTCAAGAAAAGAAATCCAGTGGAAAGCACTATACAGGGATATATATATATATATATATAAATATGTATATATATTCTTTTTTTTTTTTTTCCTTTGTTCTAACTCTAGTGATTAGAGTGTTGGCTAACCAAATTCTCTTTTCATTCCATGCCGGTTTTTCTACTCAGCAACAGTGTTCACAAGTTTTAAGGACAAATGTCATTTTCAGATATTCTTAGATAAGAATTGATTAGAGCACTATTACATTTATAAATGAATTACCACTGGACCATGGCCAGTCTCATGGCATCAACTGGTGTGACATTTTGCAAAGTAAATCTGTCATTAGCCTTCTAGTCCAGTTTTGTGGGTTAGGCAACCTGTAATAACCCTTTACAAACACGAAAAGTAGTAATCAATTTAAAAAGAACCAGTAAAGCTATATCCAGATAGGTGAGTTGTATAAGAATAGGAAGGACAGATTAAAATCAGGTGACATTTAATAAACATAAAATTTTATGTTGCAATGTCTTTATTCATAGCGACTATTTCATATTCAGTATCCCTCTAACAGTCACCCTAGTGTATTGTGTTTCTGTGAGTACCACCTTGTAAGTGGAAAGTAAAATAGAAAAGATTGAGGAATTTTACTTGCAAAGTTAATACTGTTAATGTATAATAACCATGAACGAATAAGTTAAAATGTGGGGCTAGAAGGAGTGAACTAATTTAAATTTGGTTATGTGAATATAAATGCATATGTATATTTTCAAATACTGATCTCTTAGTGGATTAGATGGGATTCTTGTAATTTGATTTGACAGAATCTTCTTTTATAGCTATTAAATAGGAACTTTTTAAAATTTTCATGATGCATAACATGTTTCCTTGTTCATAAATCCACTTTAGGATTTTTTAATTGTTTATTAATGCATGAATGTAAACACTTCAGCATCTTACTTTTCTTAGAATTTAATTGTGTTCTTTCCTCACTCATACATTGAAAACATATTTCAGAGTGAATTGAATTATCATCTGCTATCATCATTTTATTTTAGTATACCAAAGAAAAATAATGATCTGTGATGATTAATCTTATGTGTTAACTTGACTGGCCATGGAATGACCAGATAAATATGTGTGTGTCTATGGGGGTGTTTTGGAATGAAATTAACTAAGGTTTGAATCAGTGGACTCAGTAAATTGCCCTCTCCAATATGGGTGGCGATCATCCAATCCATTGAAGGCATGACTAGAACAAAAGACAGACAAAGGAGAGGAGAGACCAAATTATACCACCAGCTTCCCTGGGTTTCCAACTTGCCGATGGCAGATGTGGGATTTACCCTCAATAATTACATGAGCTAATTCCTGATAAGTATGTGTGTGTGTGTGTGTGTGTGTGTGTGGCTGTGGGTGTAGGTGTATGTATCCTACTGGTTCATTTCTTTCTGGACAACCCTAATACACCAATGTCATTTTGCATATATTTTATTTCTGATATAAATTTAAAAATGTTAAAGATTATTTTTGGAACATACACAAAGTAAAACAAATGTAAAAATATAAAATATTTTTATTAAAATATATAGTAAATATATACAAATATAGTAAAAATATACCCCATATATCATCACAAAGTTTCAGCAATTATCAATATTCTGATGTTTTGTTTCATCATGTATGCATTTTAAAGCAATATTTAATATTTACCAAACTAAAAATACATCTGGCTACTGAATATTACTTTTCTTCATATATAATAAGTGCAATAATCTCTACTAAACATTAATTTAATCTGAACTGCGTGCATATTCAAATAACTACATATTGCTGTTCTTTTTCCTAAAGGGCCAAGTGTTTTATGTGTGGAGAACTGACATAAGTATATTGCTGAATACTTAATTCTCCACACATATATCTATATGTATGTTTAAATCACAAAATGAGGAAGTCACTGATGGATACCAGATGGGTGCATATAGACCATAAATTATGCACAGAAAAGGAAGTGGCTATGGAGAACTAGAGTCATTGGGGAATGAAAAAGATTTGAAGAAAATACAAAATTTGAATATGAATAAGATTTAACTGTTGCTCTCATGAACTGCCCCCATCTGTCTCAGGATATAAAGACTATTCAGCTGCTGATGTTGGCAGCTGACACCTTTCAACTGTCAGTCATCTCTGGAAATTGCCCTACTCTGAAAAGCTTTGTCTGGCCAAAGGCCAGATTGCATTTCCGAAGGCAGTCAACATCTAATGACTAGTTGAAGGCCCCACTCCCTCACTACAATGTGGGACTACCTCCAGTAGACATCTTGAGCTTCAGTGCGTTTGGGACACTGGCTGAAGTCTGCTGAGTCTGCAACACAACCCACTTTCTCCTTTGTTCCACCCTGCTTTCTTTGCCTTCACTCCAATGTAATTCCCAGGAGCTCCCACAAGAAATTACCTGCCTATGAATACTCAATTCAAGTGTATTTCCAGGTAAGATAATTTATAACGTAAGGATTGAAAGCAGTCAGGGAATGTCAAGCAGATGGTCTTCACAGAACAAAATTGGAACAAGATGGTTTCTAGTGTTCTTGGGAGACAAAGGAATATATTTAACTCAAAACTAGGGCTTTTGGTAAAAGGCATTTCCCACTTTAAAATTCATGAATCATCTGCATCAATTTCTAGGCCCTCCCAAATCTCCATTTGTGTGTTTGTGTGTGTGTGCGTGCACACACGCACACATACTTGTGTGTTCAGGTAGGAGATATGTGGCAGGACCTTGGATTTTCATCTGTGAAGAGTTCTCTGGGAGATTCTCTCCATCCTAATTTGACACAAATATAGCACATAAAGCAGGGAGGGAAAGCTACGTCTGGAGTCCTTCAGATATTCCGAGAGGCTTCTTAGATATGATTTGCTTATGTATTCATTTACTAATTGATATTCATCACATATTTACCTATTTTCCTTTTCCTTTTCCATAACTATTTTGATTGAGGTTGTGCATTACATAAGAAGTTAGTGTAAATGTCACCAAACCACAAGGAGCCACATCTGTAACCCAACACAGAGGTCTGCATAATGCCTTAGACCTGGATATGAAAACGGATGGATTTTGTATCTCTGGTTATTGAAGAAAGGATGTGAGTATCTTTGTGTATAATTTCTAATAGCCCCATGTTGGGGGATGGAGGACTATAATGCAATTTTTATATGAGAGCTAAATAAAGAAACAAAAGTGATGATGGGTGCTGGATTAGTCAGGGTTCTCCAGAGAAACAGAACCAATAAGATAGATGACAGATGATAGATAGATAGATAGATAGATAGATAGATAGATAGATAGATAGATAGATGATAGATAATAGAGTGATAGATGATAGATAGACACATACCTATTATATATAATATATATAATATAGCACATCTATATTACTATTATCATTATCATTATAAAGAATTAGCTCATGTGACTATAGAAGCTAAGGAGTCTCGATCTGCCATATGCAGAAGAGCTGGTGGCGCACGCTGAAAGCATCAGAGCCAGAGAGCCAACGGTGTGGATTCCAGTCTGAGTCCGAAGCCTAAGAACCAGGAGCACTGAGAGCAGGAGGAGATGGATGCCCTGCAGTAGGGCACAGAACAAATTCAACCTTCCTCTGTCTTTTTCTATTCAGACTCTCAGTGAACTAGATGATGCCCATCCACATTGAGGATGACAATCTGCTTCACTCAGTCTTCCAGTTCAAACGCTAATCTCTTCTGGAAACACCCTCACAGACATATCTAAAAACTATGTCTAACCAGATAGCTGGGCATCACATAATTCACTCAAGTTGACACATAAAATTAACTATTACAGGTGCTGAGTAGCAAATCAGATAGAGTGTGCTGTCCTTTTGGCCTCAGAGACATTCCGTATCCCTGCGCTACTATATTCCAGAGGAGCCAACTGCAGCCACTGAACTTCCCCAGCTCCCTTGTCAACTGGCTTTAAGCCAGCTTTCACTAATGGGAAGAAGAAAAAGGAAGCCAGGTTCTTTCTCCCACTACCACTCTGCCTTTGGGAGAATTTAGATCTCCACCCGCTTCCTAGGAACACACACCCTGTATATCCAGATGCTGCAAGGAAAGCTGGGGTCTCCAGCTCAAGTTATAAGACCTCATCTCTTTGTTGCTCAACTCTAAAGTGAGAGTAGATTCCTCTCCTGTTAATCTCTGATTTGCCTTGCCAACCTTTCTTGTTTTCTTAGCTCTTACATCACCTATATAATCAGCTTCCTGTATTGAAATTCCTCCGTATTAAGTGCTTATCCTGGTTTCTGCTTTTGTGGTTAAGGCTTGTATGATATATCACCACAAGACAGAGGGAAACATTTGAGCCAGTCCAAAGACTGCAGAACAGGGTAAACTTTTTACATTGTAATAAAAACAAAATAAAATGGAACAAAACAAGGATAAAAACAAAAGAAAATGTAGATTAAAATGATTTAGCTCTCTTATTCTGGAACTTAAGGAGGGCCAATATGATGGAAGAGCAATTCACACGAAGCAGGTGCACACAGCAATATCTTGTTTCCTTTAATCTCAAAAGTCTTCCAATTTCTCTAACTTCAGTTTTTATTGATTTAATAACATAAAAATAATGCATCTGTTTGTAACCTCAATAATATTTGACACAATGGGGATATTTTTAAGCTCTGGAGATCAGAACTCCGTGAGTGCTCACATAATTTCAAAATAATATCAGTACTAGGGCTGAGATGACTTTCACATTTTTTTCTTTAATTATTTGAAAAATATTTAGAAAAATACTGGTAGTTTTAAAAATATCCTTTCTGCCCCTCTAAAAGAATACAAACGAATGAACAGACAAGCAAATAAACCAATGACATTTTAAAATCCCCAATTTGGATGAATTTGTTGGTTACCTGAATATTCATGTAAGCTGCAAATCAAAAATAGTAAAGTTATTATAAATTACCCACAAAAATTGTTTTCCCAAGCCTAATGAAATACTGTGTTTTACTGTATACTAAAATACTTAAAAATTAAAGATGGAACTTACATACATTGACAATACAATCTCTCCTCAACAAAACATTAGACTTCCTTTGTGAAATTAGGTGGTCTAAAGATTCTTGTGATAGGGATATTTCAAGATAGAGATTTTTTTTAAAGAACATTTGTATTCAATGTCAATGTTGAAATCAACAACAAATGATGATAAAATAGACCTACACTATACTGGATATAAATGTATAAATAGAATTGATTTCACGTAAGTTGTTTAAATTTTAACTTAGCTATTTTTTTCTTAAAATTTCTGTGTGTTTTAGTATATGTGTGTAGCCTGATTTGCTGAACTCATTATTATTTGTGGGATTTTTTGTTTGTTTTTGCAGGGTTTTTTTTTTGTTTTGTTTTTTTGCAAGGGATCTATCTACTGTCATTTCATTATGGCTTGGAAAATAATAAGCAAGAGAATAAATAATATATATAACTTCAAACATTTTCTCATATTTTAATACATACTTTGTAAAAATTCTCCATTAGTTTAATCTTTTGGATATAATTGTTTTCTTGTGGCATGGAAATATTTATAGAGAAATCTTTGTGAAATAAAAATTATTAAATAGTCTTCCTTTTTTAAAAAAGTTAACAATATAATGGAGATGATAAATTTGAATTTTTCAAACTGATTCAGTATCTCCAGTAATAACTAAAGATAAATGCAACATTTCATCAAATAAAAAGGTAAAAGAGAAGTAAGCTGCAACAATAAAATTTTAATCAAAACAGTAACTGGAAGTATTTTGATGAGTATTTTTAAGCTATCTTAGATTTATAAGCAAATGGATAGTTAGCAGGTGAATATTACTATCAGTTCAGTATATCACTAATAAAATACACAAACAAAATAGCAAACAAAGAAAGCTCTAATTGTTACCTTACAGTATCATTTATTTGTGCTCAGATAAAGTTAGTATATTTTAAATTACCTATAGTCCCTAAAAGATTTGCTTGTATTTGACAGAACAGAAAGGGAAAGATAACATCTTCAGGTATTAAAATTTATAAAGTGTGTTATTACTGGTTTTATTCACACAGTCTTTTAGGATGTTGTCCCTTGAAACCTTTTTCTGGCAAGACGCTCTAAGAAGTATGAATTCTATGGTCAAACATGTTTTGAATGTACTGTGCAATAAATCACTGAGTATGTTTGTGTTTTAAAGGTTTAAAGGCAATGATAAATCCTGTCCCGAAGAAACTATTTGTGCTTAACCCGTGACATACAACTTTATCTGAAATAAAACCTTGGTTTTGTCATTTATCCACATTATGTAAACTAGTTTTTGAAATGTTTTATTTACAAAGCCTGATTTGCCATATTTTGCTTGTGATTTACTTTTTTTCTAAACAGCGAATTCATATTTCTCATATAACAATGAGAGTAAAATTCCGTCTGTGGCATCTGTAATTAATTAGAACAAGCAAATTTGTCTTTCCTGAGACAAAGAGATAGAGCTGGAGAGCTAGTGTCAAAAACTAATATACGGAATTATTTTAAGAACACATTTGGCTGGGATACTTGAAGTATAATGCATAGGATACCTAAAAGCTTGAGATACCATGACATGCAAACAGCCTTTTGCAAAGATGAACTGTTTCACTTCCACTCATTGCAGCTTGGCTGAAACGCTGCCTTCCACAGGAAAAAACTGAAATGACATAATTGAACAGAATAGAAGACTTTGGCTAGTGCGAATTTCGTAAGAGTTGAATAAGATACCTCATTCTGCTTTCAGATTAGTCATTATTCTTTCACATTCTGCTCTTAGACTGGAAATGTTCACTTAAAAACCTGCTGGGTTTTCACTATTTCCGTGAGAACTGAGTGTATATAACTTAAAATCAATACATTATTTGAGATAAAATTTAGAGTTTAAAAAAAGTTATTAATTTTTTGTTAAAGAGGAGAACTTACCCAAAAATAATTTAAAAGTCTGCCTGGTTTTACTTGTCTCTGGTAGTACAAAGGTAGTGTGAAAATGGAGAAGTTGAGTTTTAATGTAAGTGATTGTTATAACTTTTTGAATTATGAGGAATAAAACAGCTTTAAGAGTTTTTCCCTGCTCTCATCTGCTCTCTCCTTTTATTTTTATTTCTCCCTTTGTTCCCAGTATTGTTCTCTGCGAAGAATCGAGGCTATGTCAATGGTTTTGAATTAGGGATCTTAGAAGCAAGAGCATGATTCTATGAAAACAGCTCTTTAGAAATGTCAGTTTTATTAGGGCAAGCCTATTTCCAAGTAATAGACCCAGCACCTAAAATTCAGGAGTGCCACATAGCAAATAGTTGAAAGAAAATAAAATTGTGGGAGATTAAGATTTATAGGCGAATAATTTTCTCCCTGATTTGTGTAGTACTGTCTCGAGCTATAGTATTGTCTGTATAGTTGCAGGTAATTTCAGCAGCAGATTTATGTCCTCATCTAATTTAAAACATATGCCTTCGTAAAATGTCTACTTTCTTTATCTTCCTATAAATAGTGTCATTTTCTCCACTTCTTTATGAAGGAGTGGGTCAAAAATAGCGTCTTTCTCAAAATATATGTATATTTAAGAGTACTGCAGTCCAGACAGGGCAGAAAAATTCATAATAAAATCATGGAAATAACATCCAACCCATCAGTGAACATGAGTTATATTTGTGCTTTTGGATGGTTTGAAGCTGTATCATGCAGTTGAAATAGTTCAACAGGAGTCCAGAGATCTGGCCCTGGTTCTGTCCCATCTTCAGACTGCATTCTCCTCCGTGTACCATGAAAACTATTCTAGGAAGACCTGAAAGTTCTCCAGGCCTCTTCTACCTTTGACATCCTGGGACCCTCATCTTGGTTGTGAGCCACCTGAAGCCAAGTACTTTTACAGAATATTTTACTTAGAGGAAAAGTTTCTGATGTATGGTTAAGAGTCCATCAAAAGGCATGGAGTTTCAAATGATTTGAAAGAATTCTTATACACATCTGGCCCCAAACACATGTGCACGCACACACACACATATACACACGTTCACAGACACATTCACACTCACAAATGCACACAGAAATAATTCATAGGGATGAAACAAACAATTCTAAAAAGTTAGGACTACATAGCACACTGTTGGGCACTAGAGGCAAAATGTGTTGATGTACAGGGAGTAATACACGAGCCACCTTAAACCATGACAGTGAACTATTGCTTAACACTTCCAACTCTCCATCTCAAACTTAGCATTTTAAACTCACCTTACAGAGAATTGTAACATGCACTTTTCATTTTCACTAAAATCCACAGATTATCCTTTCATGTTGTATAGTGGGGAACTCCCAAAATTTCACCAAAAATGTAAATCAAGATTGCCTGGCACTTAAGATGAGCTCTTGATTAAACTTTAATCTTTGTGCTGGCTCTGTAGTGTTGCTGCATCTATTTCCACAATTGTCTTACTATTTATATGTAAAAAGAGGCAAGCCCATGTAGCCATCTGGACATCACTTAAAATAATATGCATAGTAATATTAATAATTATGATGATGTTACCACTTATCATAACAATGTATTGGTACTATTGTATACATTGTATATTTGCTAATTTCTTCACTAACATAGTTCTAAAGTATAGGCATTCTCATTTTAACAATGAAGAAACTAGGACATGGAGATATGAGTTAACTTGCATGACACCGCACAGATGTAAAACATACATTTCAATACAGCCTCTTTGTGTTCAGATACTCTACTATCACATCTCCTGGCTAGAGATGAATGGACTTGAACTTAGTCATATTTGAAAGTGCATTGAATGTATTAAAGTCAGGTTTTTTAGGTGGATTAAAATGGATATTTTCTATGCCTAATTGCAGGTTGCTACAAAAAGTGATTGCCATTGGATGTATTGATTTGGGAGGCTTTCAGCTTTTTCAAATTATTTCATTTGTGGTGACAGCAGAGAAACCCAATCACAGTTTTAGATAACAGAAATGACAGTAAAATACATCATTTTACTCAAACTGGCCTTTTACAATAATTTGCTTTTGGTGTTTATCAGTGTTATTAAGTTATTAAGTTTAAAAAAATTAACCATGTTAAATGAGTATAACAAAAATAAATACTTTGCATCCTCTCTCATGTCAATGCTGTCCTAAAAGCAAGCACTTTTGATAATTTTATCTATTCTACTATAATTTAGCTCCAATTATTTAAATACTATGTTCATACCCATGTCTCTTGAATAAGCAATACATTTTCCATTATGCACTTCCTATTATGGTATATGGAAATTTAGCTCTGCTAAATTCTCTCTCCTCTTCCCCCAGTAATCATTCATTCAGGCAGTCATTTGAAAGAGTTAGTTATTAACACCAACTGCCACTCACTTTTCTGGGACCTGGGAATAGTATCATGGAAATACAATTCTATTAGGAAAATGCAGGCATAAATAAGCAAATCAATATGTCAAGTAATGATATGTGCTAACAAGAAAAATAAAGTGAAATAAGGAATTAGAGAGTAATGAGGTGGTTGGTTATGAAATACCTCTTTCATAAACTTATATTTGAGCAGAGGTCCGATAAGATGAGGAAAGATCTATGTGGATCTCAAGAGAAACAGTTCCAGGAAAAGGAGTGAAAATTGAAACCTTTAAGACAGGAATGTGCTTGGTATTTTATAGAATTGATTAAGAGACTAAGAGAGCCATGCCAGTACTATAAAAGGGCAAGTTGTAGAGCATAATATTAGCAACCAGATCATAATATTAGGGATCAGATCACATAGGACTTGGTAGGGCTCTCAGTACTGCCAGAAAAACATGCTGGTATATTCCCTGTCCCAACCACCCTGACACCTCCTCCACCATTCTTACACCAGATGACCTTGCTTCCTACGTTATTAGAAAATTGAAATCACATATTGTATCACATATTCCTTTTCTCATTTGCTGCTGTAGAATATGAAATTTCCTTGTTCCTACATAAATTGAATCTCTCCATTTATTTACTAATTTATCACTTCTTACTTGTTTAAAGACTCTTCTCTAGCAGCTCTTCTCCTTCTGTCCTACATCAGTGAGTTTTACTCTCTACTGGATTATTCCCATAAGCACAAAAATAAGCTATTATTTCTCCCATCTTAAAAATAAAAAAATATCAACCACAATAATATGTGTGTGTGTGTGTGTGTAGTGGAAGTAGTATTAGGTTTCATTTAACAAGCAGACCAGAGCACACCTAGTTAAAACTCACCACATTCTGACCAAGGACCAAACACTACCCACTGCAGGCAAGGAGAACCTCTGCAGATTGCCTGAAGTATAGAACAGTCAAAGCATAACAGCACATACCAGAGACACTTACTGAAGCACCAGGCCCTGGACACTATATGAGGTCTTCATAAAGCCATCATTCTCAGGAGCAGAAGACATAATGGGTTTTTCTAACACAGAGATGAAGGCAGAGACTTAGACAATATGCCAAGATGGAGGAATCATCTCAAATGAAACAAGATAAGATCACAGCCAAGGATAACAGATAGAAGTAATATGCCTGATGGAGAATTTAAAGCAACAATCAAGGATACTCGCTGAACCTGAGAAAAGAATGGAAGGCTTCAGAGAGGCCCTTAACACAGAGATAAAGAGTTACAAAAACAATCAGTCAGAAATGAAAAATGCCATAATTGAGATTCAAAACAGACTTGATGCAATGAACACTGGATAGAAGCAGCAGAGGAACAAATAAATGATATAGAAGACAAAATAGCAGAAATTAATGAACCTGAACAAGAGAGAAAGAAGAATTATGGAACACAAGAATAGACTTAGGAAGCACAGTGACTCCATCAAACATACTAACATTCATTTTATAGGAGTCGGAGAAGAAGAAGAAGAAGAAGAAGAAGAGGAAGAGGAAGAAGAAGAAGAAGAAGAAGAAGAAGAAGAAGAAGAAGAAGAAGA